>NC_133619.1:591747195-591912195 GCF_048593235.1 Sminthopsis crassicaudata | reverse complement strand
CAAGTAACTCAATCCCTTAGAGCTTCAGGTTTCTTGTTTGTAATGTTGTTCAATCATTTTTTTTTTTGCTGTGGCTGGCTCTTTGTGACCCCATTTGAGGTTTTCTTGACAGAGATACTGGAGTGGTTTGTCATTTCCTTCTCATTTTTTTTTTTTTTTTACAAATGAATAAACTGAGACAAACAGGGTTAAGTGACATGCCCAGGATCACCTAACTAATAAGTATCTGAAGTCAGATTTGAACTCAGGAAAATGAGTCTTGCTGACTCCAGGTCTGGCACTTTGTACACTGTGGCACCCTCTAGCTACCCCATCTGTAATATAGGAATGATAATATTCTACCACTTACTGAAAGGAAACAGGTTTTTAAATCTTAAAGAACTACCTAAATATGAGTTGTTGTTACAGAATTTTGAAATTGGAGGATATGTTAAGGAAAAATCTAATTGAACATGGACCCAAGAGAAAGCAGGGATATCCTCTTCACTATCCTGACAGGTGGACATCCAGTCTGGCTTTGAATTCACATCAATCCCAACTGGAGTGTGAGCTTTTTGAAGACAAGTACTCAGTGGAGTACTTGATTGCCTAGAACTTAGACACCATAGGTTTATAACTTTTCAGTTGAAAGTGTTTGGGTTGACAACATAGCATTTCTACTCTTTCTGTTTGTTTGCATTTTTGTTTTCCTTCTCAAGTTTTTTTTTTACCTTTTTTCTAGATCTGATCTTTTTTTGTGTAGTAAGATAACTGTATAAATATGTATACATATATTGTATTTAACATATACTGTAACATATTTAACATGTATTGGACTACTTGCCATCTAGGGAAGGGAGTGGGGGGAATGAGGGGAAAATTGGAACAGAAGGTTTTGTAAGGGTCAATGTTGAAGGGTCCAATGCATATGTTTTGTAAATAAAAATATATATAATAAAATTTTTTAAAAAATATACTAAAAAAGTGTTTGGGTTGGAAGTCCAAATTTACAGATGAGGAAAGTGAGTCACAAAGATGTCAAGGGGCTAAAGCTACCCAACTTGTCAGTTTCTGCAGTGGGATTTGAATCTAGGCCACCAGGATGCCACTTGGTATTAGAGGAGGGAATCTTAGGTGAGTCTAAACTATTATAGAGCCTTAGGATTTCAAGCTGTGCAGGACTTTGGAAATAATTTAGTCTAAATTTTTTATCCTAAAGGAAACCAAGGCAGAAAAATTAAATAATGACTATAAGATCATTAGATTGTAGACTTAGGCTTTGAATTACAGACTCAGTTGTCTCTGCATTACACTCAGCTGTCTCAGGTTTCCCCATTCTGGTCTACCTGGTTAGTCATGGAGCTCATACCTGACCCAGCTAAGGCAGGAACCGCCCCCTTCCCAGACTGAGTTACCTGCTTTCTTCTTGCTGACTCAGTGGTTGGTGATGAAACCAAGATGCAACTTGATTGTTTTCCTGGCAAAGGAGGGGCTCTTTTTGATAGCAGCTGAATGGGGGCAGTCAAATGAACCCTGGTCTGGCACTTAAAAGTTGTGGGCGAGCTTGATCCTCTCCCAGAGAATCAGTCTTTTCAGCTTTGAAATGGGGACAAAATTTGTTCTGCCCCTCTACCAGGGAGTTTTGTCACAAGGCTTAAATGATGTTAATTTATATGAATTAGTTATAAATATCTGCTATTATAAGTAGTGGGCACCTAGTTGGGCACAGTTTGTGGAGGCATATCCAGTGCCTGGAGTCAGGAAGATCTGAGTCAAATATGGCCTCAGACACAACCTCTATTTGCCTCAGTTTCTTCAACTGTAAAATGGGGAAAATAGCTCTTCCCTTTAAGAATTTTTGTGAGGGTCAAATGAGATATCATTTATAAAATGCTTTGCACAGTGCTTGGCACACAGTAGGTGCCCAATAAATGTTTGTTTCTTTCCTTCAAGGCCCTTTCTAGCTCTAACTTCTATGGTATAATGGAAATAATACTAGTCTGAACATTTCCATATGCATGTGAGTACAGGCAAATCCTTGAATTCTCAGAATCTGTTTGCGCATCTGTGAAATGGGCTTGTAAACGACAAAGCCTTGTGATAGAAGGAAAGGATTGCTGCTGTTGGAGTCAGAGGAACTGGATTCAAATCCTTCTCTTCACTTACTATATAACTTAATCTTTCTGAGTCTCAGTTTCTTTCTCTGTAAAATGAAAGGATTGAATTAGTTGACCTCTAAGGTTCCTTCCACTTCTAAGCCTTTAATTCTCTCCCACTATTATAGGGTAAGTGCTTAGTAAAATTTTAAGTATTATAGAAATGTGAGTTTTTATTATTGGCATTATTATTAGTTTGAGACAGAAAAGTATGGGAATAGGAATAAGCATTTATGCAGCGCCTACTATGTATCAAGCACAATGCTAAGAACTTTTTACAAATATTATCTTCTTTGAGTATAGTTAAAAGGATTCTTGATTTAGAGTTAGAAGACCCAATTCTGTTACTTACAACCCACCTGTATTTGGGGAGGTCGGTTCCTTTTTCAGAACCTCAATTTTCTCATTGATGAAATGGGCTCATTCATCTTTACATAGCATATTTCTTAGGGCTATGGTAAAGAAGGCAGTCTGTAGGGCTTGAGAGAAATGGCCTTCCCAGTATGAATGCATACTGAGTGCTCCCACATCTTCAGAGTTAAGTTGCCCATTTGACAGATGGGGAGGATGAGGCTGAGAGATTAAAGGTATCCCTCTCCTGGGCCTGTCTGAAGGGTCACATTGGAATTTTCAGGGTTCCCTCTAATTGGCAGCTGGAAGGTACCTCCCCGCTTCAGGGAAGTGTCCACAGATGGCTTCTGTTCTGTACTTAGGGAAGCACCATTTCAGATCTGTTGAGGTTGAGCTGCTTAGGTTTTTTTTTTTTAATTCCCCTTTGATTGAGGAGTTGTGAATGTTAAAGACTGCCAGGACTAGAAGCTGAGATCTCTCATCCATATGCCAGGTTTTAAATAGCAGGATGGAAACAAGTTTACACAGGAAGGCCTTTCTCATCCCAAACATGTAATAACTGCAGCATTCAGACAAGAAGTACGATTCTCTCTGCGTTTCCCCCTCCCCTTCACACACATATACACAAACATACACGCTCATAAAGCACACACACATGCATACACACACCTACTTCAAAGAATTTTGGTGAAAAAGTTGTTAGCCTGCTTCAGAACACCATTTCTAACTTACATTGCAGCCTGCCTTTGTGAATGGTGAGGAAACTGCTTTCTTTTTTAAAATTTTTTAAATTAATTTTTATAATTATAACATTTTCTTTGACAGTACATATGCATAGGTAATTTTTTTTTTTACAACATTATCCCTTGTACTCCCTTCTGTTCCGAGTTTTTCCTCTCCTTCCCTCCACCCCCTCCCCTAGATGGCAGGCATTCCCATACATATTAAATATCTTATAGTATATCCTAGGTACAATATATATGTGCAGAACCGAATTTTGTTGTTGTTGTTGCAAAGGAAGGATTGTATTCGGGAGGTAAAAATAATCTGAGAAGAGAAACAAAACAAAACAAAACAAAACAAAACAATGCTCACAGTTTACACTCAATTCCCAGTGTTCCTTCTCTGGGTGTAGCTGATTCTGTCCATCATTGATCAATTGGAATTCGATTAGCTCTTCTCTATGTTGAAGATATCCACTTCCATCAGAATACATCCTCATATAGTATCATTGTTGAAGTGTATAATGATCTCCTAGTCTATTTCTAAGCCTAGATCAGGTATAGCTAGACCACCTTCACTTAATTTTTTTCATTACTTCCCTTGAAATTCTTGACCTTTTGTTGTTCCATATGAATTCTGTTGTTATTTTTTCTAGGTCATTAAAATAGTTTCTTGGGAGTCTGATTGGTATAGCACTAAATAAATAGATTAGTTTAGGGAGTATTGTCATCTTAATTATATTCAGTCAGCCTATCCAAGAGCACTGAAAGGAAACTGCTTTCTAAAGGGGAAGAGACAGGTTCATTATTACCAGTTATTAACTGATCCATGCTCATCAGGAGGGATAGAATCTCAGACTCTAGCAGAAGATCTAGATTCAGATTCTGGCTCTGACACTGAGTAGGGGAGGGAGACCCTTTGCATAAATACCTTCCCTTCCTGGACCTCAGTTTCCTTATTTGTAAAATGAAAAATGTTGGACTAGCTGTCCTCTGAGCCATCACCCTGCTCTACACCCAGGATCCCAGGCTTTCTTAACTCCTTTAAACCTTTGCTCATAAAAGCTCAATCAAATAAGAAAGAGTCATAGGATTTGGTTTGTTCCTTGGTGGTCAACTCAAAAGTGGGAAACTTGAGGCCCATGTGACCATAGAATCCAAAATGCCACTCAAACTTGATTAAAATACAATTAGGAAATGTTGAACAAAAAATTTTAAAATATTACAAAGTATTTGTTGTTATGTCAGTTATTTCAGTCATGTTCGAATCTTCATAACCCCACTTGGGATTTTCTTGGCAAAGAAACTTGGAGTACTTTGTCATTTCCTTTTCCAGCTCATTTTAAAGATGAGAGAACTGAAGCAAATAAGGTTAAGTGACTTGCCCAGGATCACATAGTTAGTGTCTGAAGCTGGATTTGAACTCAGTTCTTCATGACTCTAAACTAGGTACCACCCCCACAGTATAACTAATATTATTTCATAGTTTTCTAAGTTAAATATGTAGCTCATAAAGAGATGTGTTTCTGTTTGACTTTCATACAACTAGATGGAGGGCAACATTTTCATTTTATAGGTGAAGCTGGTGAAGCCCTGAGAGGAGAAAAGGACTTGTCCAAGATCTTGCAAAGAGTCAGTAATGAAATGATGATTCAACCTGAGACTTCTGACTCTAGAGCCAAAGTATTCCCTGCTTCATTATTCATCATCAAGAGAGATGATCTTCTATAACCTCAAAGCACCATCTAAACACCCGCTAATAGCATTATTAGTACATCAACCAAGTGACAGAGATGGGACCCACACCCTCCTAATTAGCTCCTTTTGTGCCCTAATAACAATAACAATAATTTGCTCTTCTAATGTAGGTAATGATTTATATCAGTGGATAAAATATCCTTATTGATGAGATCACAGATCAATCAGCCAATTAAACAATATTAATTAGTAATGCAATGGATAGGAGACTGGACTTGGAATCAGGGAAAGATTTGAGTTTGAATATGATCTAATCTAAATGATCCTGGGTAAGTTATTTGACCTATGCCTGCTTCAGTTTCCTAATCTGTAAAATGGGCATAATAATTATACCTAATTCAAGGGGTAGTTGTGAGGATACACTGAGCTTTGTAAAGTGCTTTGCAAATCTTAAAATTATATAAAAGTGATTTTATTGTTATTGTTGTTATTCATCTGTTATGTGTCAAGCAATCAAAAAGCATTTATTAAAAGCTTACTGTGTTCTAATTAACAAGCAGCTAATAGTGCATGGAGTGCCTAGTCTGGAATCAGGAAGACCCATCTTCCTGAATTCAGATCTGGTGTCATGCACTTATTAGTTGTGTGATCCTGGGCAAATCATTTAACCCTGTTTGCCTCAGTTTCCTGTTGCCTCATCTATCAAATGGAGAAGGGAGTGGCAAACCATTTCAGTATTTGCCAAGAAAACCCCAAATAGGGTTATAAAGAATCAGACATGAATGAAAAGTGATTGAACAATAACAAACTGTTCTTATTGTTAGGGTTAAAAAGACGAATGAAACAGTTTTTGTTTTCATGGGGTTTATAGATTATAGGGGAGATAATATAAAAAAACCCATGCAATTCTAAAGGAAATATCTTACAAAATATTTTCACATAATCTTTTTTGATTCGCTTCGCACATCCTGTGAGATAGTGTAGAGATCATTCCCATTTTATAAATGAGGAAACTGAAACTCAGAGAGAAATGATTTACTCAAGTTTCCTTTAGTAAATGAACATTGAGTTTGGTTTGGTTTATTTTAATTCATTTATTCAATTACTCATGAAATCACTGATTCACTCATTATTTTATTTGTTTTTGAAGGGACTTTAGACATGTCAGAACTTGGGTAGATAAATAGTGCACCGATTGAGCACCAATCCTGGAGTCAGAAAGATTAAAAAAAATTCAAATTCAAGAACACTAGCAATATAACTCTGGGCAAGTCATTTAATTTCTGTGCCTCGGTTTCTTCATCTATAAAATGGGGATAATTATGATGCTGAATCAAATTACAAAATGCTTACCACAGTACCTAGCACATAGTTAGTGCAATATGAATGTTAGCTATTAAATTATCTAGTGTTATCTGTTCATTTTACAGATGAGGAAACTGAAGCTCAGAAAGGCTATGAGATTGAGCCCAAAGTCTAAAATAATAATTAAGGAGCAGATTTGAACCCAAGTCCCATGACTCCAAATCCATGACACTTTCATATACCCAGAAAAGATTTTAGAATCATGTAGTTCAAATTCTTTATGTTATTTATGAGGAAATGGGAGTTTAGAGAATATTCCAGATTACACAAAGAGCCACTTTTGACTATTGGCACCTATTTCTAGTATTAAAGAGGCTTCCCAAAAGAATTACACAAGGCAGATGTATGCTTAAGCCAGTTTAGGAAAACTGATTGTTAAATATTCAATGTGAATATTTGCATTTCAGAAATGAGAAAAATGCAACAAATAAAACTTGATTTATTATTTTGTTGATTGTCTAGAACTGAGAAAGTAATGGAGAAAATGTTAATAATACAAATTAAACTTTAAAGTATAGTGGGAGTACGTCTTTTAGTTTTGGACAGCTGGTTGTTAAAATTTTTCCCATCACATCACTGAACTGTTTATGTATATTGAAGGAAGAATGCCAAAGGCTCTTCTATTTTTTTGTGTTGTAGAGAAGGAAAATTTACCAAGGGTCACAAATGTCAGAAGCAGAATTTGAATTCAGATCCATGTATGCCATATGCCTTCCTCTTTCAAGAGTGTCACATCTCCTGTGAGGGAATTCAACCAGTGGTAGAAGTAGGTATTCCACAATAATATTGCATGAGGCTGCTCCCAAATCATAGTGAATTCTTACATCAAGATCTCAATAGGACTCTAAGGCTTAACTTCACTCCACGCAAGAAAGAGTTCAAAGGTCTGAGAAATTCAGAAATTAGGATAATTCCAATTTATTTTTTGATTTTAATTTTTCATTACCATCTTTTGTGTATAAACATACATATGTGTATAGGTATTTATGTGTACATATAGAGAGAAATTGAGAAAGAATGAGAGAGAGGCGGAGAGAGAAAGAGAGAGGGGAAGAGAGAGAGAGAGAGAGAGAGAGAGAGAGAGAGAGAGAGAGAGAGAGAGAGAGAGAGAGAGAGAGAGAGAGAGAGAGAGAGAGAAGAGAGAATCAAAGATGATCTCAAAGGAAAGTCAATAAAATTAAAGGGGAATGGGAAAAGCTTCTTGTAGAAGGTGAGACTTTATCTGAAACTTGAAGGAATTCAGATATGGCAGGAATTCTAGAAAAAAGGGACAAGGTAGGAAGGCTGAGTTACTTCTCAGGGAAATGGAAGGGTTGTAGCCAGGGCATAGATCTATTGGAAAAAGAAAGATAGCTTACAAATCCTTTCTCCTATACCCTGCTTGTTCTATAAGATGTTATTTCAGGAAAGAGCTGTCCAAGGTGATGATCAACCTTGGATTAAGCTGTAAAGCCCTTTGCAAAGTTGTACTTTTCTGTTAAAGCTGTTATTATGAAGCAGTGTGAACCTGATTGGTTCATCTATGCATCCAACCTGGGATTTGGACCCACCTGGTCCTGGGTAAGTTACTTGAACCCTTACTTGTATACTGACTCAGATCTGGCGCATGAAAGGTGGAACTGGGGTTGATCAATGACTTTTATAGGTGATTGGTGGCAGAGGGTCCTCTGACCCAGAGGGTAATTCATGGTCCTCCCTGAGGGCCCTGTCATTTTCATGGGAAAGGATGGAGAAGAATTTGTTATCTCAATGTTTCCCGGGGGAACTGACCACACGATTCATTTCACTCACACTAATTGGATGTAAATTAGGTGAGTGATTGGTAATTTGTTCCAAGATTTTTCATCCTGGTGAGATCTTGAAACTTAGCAAAGGTTGGGAGCCACCTACTTAGATACTGACAGAAGAATGGTCAAATAGTACTTTTATGAGACACTATCTAGAATAGAATTTAGATCTTTTTAAATTTTGGGTTATTTTTTATTGGGGGTTGGGGAAGAGGGAAGCAGATAGTCAGGAAGATAAAATTATAGAATGGTAAGAGATATGAGAACAAACAATTTTGGAATATCGAATGTTAGAGCTGGAAGGGATCTTAGAACTTAAAACATATAATGTTAGATGATAGAACATAAAATGCCAGTATTGGAAAGGGCTACAAAACACAGAATTTTAGAATAAGCAGAACAGAGGGGCTGGATGGATGGGACTTTGTAGCTTAGAATAATATTGTTAGGATCGTTCAACACAGACTATCAGAATGAGAAGAGACCTTAGAACACAAAATGTCAGCCCTTTGGAGATTCATGCTAGCACATATAGGAATGTCAGAGCTTAGAGGGACCTCAGAGTTTGGAATATCAGAGCTTTGAAGGACCTTAGGACATAGAATGTCAGAACTATAAAGGAAGTACCTTCAAGATAAACAATCCAGTCCAACCCATTCATCTTATAGAAGAGGAAACTGAGATTCATAGGAGAGAAGAGATTTGTCTTATGGTTCAGAGTGACAGGAACAGAAGCTTAAAGCAATATTCCTTCATTTCTATACTCCCTCTGGGCTGTGCAGGGAATATGGGGGTAGAGGGGGAAATGGAAGATAATACTATTTAGTGTCAATAGGAAAAAAAGATTATCATGAAGCTGTCCTCCTACAACAATATGCTAATCAACCCCTTGGGTCCTCTCCCCATTCCTGGGAAGTCAGGGTTGTTGAGTCTGTCAGGCAGCCATGTGTGATGGCCCTTGATTTAATGAGGGTGAAAGGTACATAAAGTGGAATGGCTTATGTCCCTGGGATTAGACAATGACACTCTGAGGTCGATCTGGGTATAAATCCAGACACATTGAACTGGTGTTACTATCCATTCACTGGAGGAAGAAGCCTGTATGAACTGTGGATATCCACATTACCAAGACCCCAGAGCACACCCCCCCAGAAGCATTGCTTGGGAGCAGAAAGGCCTCATGTTCAATTCATTAAAGGAAAGGATTTCCCCCAAGAAGGAAAGAAAATACAAACAGTTCTCAAGCTAATGCTGAGGGCCTGAGTCCAATGTATGGAAATTGAAGGGAGATGCTGAGGCTGGCAGATATGAAGGAAAATGGGTCATTTATATGAAGGCCTTTTCAAATCAGCCCATCATGACTGCTGGAACTGGGGGTCCAAGGCTGCAATTGGTAGCTGGAGGAGTTATTGTAGGATGTCAGAGAGGAGAAACAGAATCAGGGCTAGGAATGAGGGGGAGTGGGTTGAGTACCACCTTGGAAGGTTAAATAGATGTCTAGAGACTGGAAGGAAAAGAAGGGAGTTATGAAGAGCAAGGTAGAGCATGTTATGTTATGCCCAATATTGGCATGTTTTTAATCCTTCCACATTTACCAGAGCCAAAGTTAAAAAGATAGAAAATGGAAGGCTGCCCAGAAAGGGGGTCCCCTCTACTTTTGCACCTTTGAGTTCACTGTTCCACTTTTGAGAGGGTGCAAACTATTCCTTCTTTGGTTGAATTACTCTCATAGAATCATCCATTTAGATCTAGAAGCGACCTCAGAAGTTATTTAGTCTAACCCCCTTATTTTTTCAGATGAGGAAACTGAGACCCAAGTCATCTGTCCAAATTCACAAAGGTCTAAGCAGTAGAATCAGGATGTGAATTGGATCCTCTGATTACAAATCAAGGGCTGTTTACCAAGCATCATGATGGAATCCTCCTTAACCAGATCTTATTTGCTTAACTTGTGAAATTAGGGGCCTGAATGATTTCATTTTAAGATCCACTTTAGTTCAAATATTCTGTGTTACATTAAACTCCTTACCCTGATTAAGAAGAAGCAGTTAGATGGTAGGAAAAGAACCAAGAGAGAGCAGTTACAAAGATATAGATTGGAACAAACATCCAGGAGAAGTGTCAATGACAGCAGAAGGGTTAAGAAAGATGAGAACCTAGAAATGACTATTAGATCTGACAGCTGAGGAATTTTGAATATCCTTGCAGAAAGTGGTTTCAGCTGAGTGAGAAGGTCAGCAGCCAGATTGCAGAGGGTTTAAAAGGAAAGTGAATGGAGTCACAAATTGTTGATGATTTTTTTTTTCAAATTTAGCTGCAAAGAGAAGTCAAGATGTAGGATAATAGATATCACAGAGGGTAAGATCTAGTTGCTTTAGTCATTTTTCAGTCATGTTCAATTATTTGTGAAATTATTTGGGGTTTGCCATTTCCTTTTCCAGCTTACTTTGCAGGTGAAGAAACTGAGACAAATAGGGTTAAGTGAAGGGCCCAGGATCACATAGCTAGTAAGTATTGGAAGCCAGGTTTGGACTAAGGAAGATGATTCTTCCTGACTCCAGGACCAGCACTTTGCCCACTGCAGCAACTAACTGCCTAAGGATCTAGTGTAGGTTTTACAATGCTTATTGTTATAATTGCTATTGTTTTTTATTATTGATAAAAATTTCAGGTGAACTGTATCATGGTTAGTGATGGGAGGATAAAGTTGGTCAGGGACTTGGGACAAAGTAAGAAAGAATTGTTTGTTCCTCCATCTTAGTTGTTTGACTATTTCCTTCCTTTTCAAGACTTTTCTGTGTATAGCTACTGAACACATTCCTGACTTAGGTCAAGCTGTTTCTGTAGGACAGAGGCTAGGAAACCTTCCAAAGTTGGTAAGTTTCTTATATCTTTGGAGGAGGAAACCTTGATGGGGATGTTTGAGGAACCAAGTACTTGCAGTCTATTAATAGTGCTTCAGAACCTCCATGTCCCTACCATAAGACAGAAACATTTTTAAAATTAATTTTATAATTATAACATTTTTTATTAATTTTATAATTATAACTTTTTTTTGACAGTACATATGCATAGGTAATTTTTTTTTTACAACATTACCCCTTGTACTCCCTTCTGTTCCGAATTTTTCCCCTCCTTCCCTACACCCCCTCCCCTAGATGGCAGGCATTCCCATACATATTAAATATCTTATAGTATATCCTAGGTACAAAATATATATATGTGCAGAACCGAATTTTGTTGTTGTTGTTGTTGTTGCAAAGGAAGAATTAAGAAGGAAGGTAAAAATAACCTGGGAAGAAAAACAATCAAACAAAAAAATGCTCATAGTTTACACTCATTTCCCAGTGTTCCTTTTCTGGATGTAGCTGATTCTATCCATCATTGATCAATTGGAATTGGATTAGCTCTTCTCTATGTTGAAAATATCCACTTCCATCAGAATACATACTCATACAGTATCATTGTTGAAGTGTATATACAAGTGTAATGATCTCCTAGTTCTACTCATTTCACTCAGCATCAGTTGATGTAAGTCTCTCCAAGCCTCTCTGTATTCTTCCTGTTGGTCATTTCTTACAGAACAATCATATTCCATAACATTCATATACCATAATTTATCCAACCATCCTCCAATTGATGGACATCCATTCATTTTCCAGTTTCTAGCCACTACGAAAAGAGCTGCCACAAACATTTTAGCACATACAGGTCCCTTTTCCTTCTTTAGTATTTCCTTGGGATATAAGCCCAGTAGTAGCACTGCTGGGTCAAAGGGTATGCACATTTTTTTTCTTTTTTTATTAATTTTATAATTATAAAATTTTTGACAGTATATATGCATGAGTAATTTTTTATAACATTATCCCTTGTATTCATTTTTCCAGATTTTCCCCTCCCTCCCTGTACTCCCTCCCCTAGATGACAGGCAATCTCATACATTTTACATGTGTTACAGTATAACCTAGATATATGTATGTATATCCAATTTTCTTGTTGCATGTTAAGTATTGGATTCCTAAGGTATAAGTAACCTGGGTAGATAGACAGTAGTGCTAATATTTTACATTCACTTCCCAGTGTTCCTTCTCTGGGTGTAGTTGTTTCTGTCCATCATTGATCAACTGGAAGTGAGTTGGATCTTCTTTATGTTGAAGATATCCACTTCCATCAGAACACATCTTCATACAGTATCGTTGTTGATTTTTTTCTATTTTATCTGATTTTTCTTGTGCAGCATGATAATTGTGTAAATATGTATAGAAAAATTGCACATGTTTAACATATATTGTATTACTTGCTTTCTAAGGAAGAGAAGGGAAGGGAGAGAGAAAAAATCAGAACACTAAGTTTTCCAAAGGTGAATGTTGGCTCTGCTCATTTCACTCAGCATCAGTTCATATAAGTCTCTCCAAGCCTCTCTGAATTCATCCTGCTGGTCATTTCTTACAGAGCAATAATATTCCATAACATTCATATACCATAATTTACCCAACCATTCTCCAATTGATGGACATCCATTCATCTTCCAGTTTCTAGCCACTACGAAAAGAGCTGCTACAAACATTTTGGCACACACAGGTCCCTTTCCCCTCTTTAGTATATAAGCCCAGTAGTAGCACTGCTGGATCAAAGGGTATGCACAGTTTGATAACTTTTTGGACATAGTTCCAGATTGCTCTCCAGAATGGCCGGATTCTTTCACAACTCCACCAACAATGCATTAGTGTCCCAGTTTTCCCACATCCCCTCCAACATCTCATCAACATTCCTGTCATCTTAGCCAATCTGACAGATGTGTAGTGATATCTCAGAGTTGTCTTAATTTGCATTTCTCTGATCAGTAGTGATTTGGAACACTATTTCATATGAGTGGAAATAGTTTCAATTTCATCATCTGAAAATTATCTGTTCATAGCCTTTGACCATTTATCAATTGGAGAATGGCTTGATTTCTTATAAATTAGAGTCAATTCTCTGTATATTTTGGAGATGAGGCCTTTATCAGAACCTTTAACTGTAAAAATGTTTTCCCAACTTGTTACTTCCCTTCTAATCTTGTTTGCATTAGTTTTGTTTGTACAAAAGCTTTTTAATTTGATGTAATCAAAATTTTCTATTTTGTGATCAATAATGATCTCTAGTTCTCCTTTGGTCACAAATTCCTTCCTCCTCCACAGGTCTGAGAGGTAGACTATCCTTTGTTCCTCTAATTTGTTTATGATCTTGTTCTTTATGCCTAAACCATGGACCCATTTTGATCTCATCTTAGTATGTGGTGTTAAGTGTGGATCCATGCCTAGTTTCTGCCATACTAATTTCCAGTTTTCCCAGCAGTTTTTGTCAAATAATGAATTCTTATCCCAAAAGTTGGGATCTTTGGGTTTATCAAATGACAGAAACATTTTTAAAAATGAAAGTAGTAGGAGGATTAATTCAACCAATTAATCAATCAACAGGTATTTTTCTTTTTTATTTTATTTTATTTTAAAAAATCTTTTTATTTTCAAAACATATGGATAGTTTTCAACATTCACCTTTGGAAAACTTAGTGTTCTGATTTTTTCTCTCTCCCTTCCCTTCTCTTCCTTAGAAAGCAAGTAATACAATATATGTTAAACATGTGTAATTTTTCTATACATATTTACACAATTATCATGCTGCACAAGAAAAATCAGATAAAATAGAAAAAAATGAGAAAGAAAACAAAATGCAAGCAAACAACAACAAAAAGTGAAAATGTTATGTTGTGATCCATATTCAGTTACCACAGTCCTCTCTTTGGGTGCAGATAGCTTTCTACATCACAAGACCATTGGAAGTGGCCTGAATCACCTCACTGTTGAAAAAAGCCACATCCATCAGAACTGATGATCATATAATCTTGTTGCTGTGTACATTGTTATCTTGGTTCTACCCACTTCATTTAGCATCAGTTCATAGAAGTCTAACCAGGCCTTTCTGAAATCATTCTGCTGACCTCAACAAGTAATTTCAAAGCCAAAGTTGTGGACACTGTCCTAAAAAGATTTCTTTAGGAGGCAAGTTTGCTAGGTGAAGTTTTCCCCTAGATGAACCTTTAAGAGAAAAAGTTTATGTCTGGACACCCAGAGAAAAGAATTGGGACAGAGAACAGAAGATGTAAAGCTAGAATTAGCATTAGAATAGAGAATGTCAGAACTTTAAGAAACTTTAACAAGGAGAATTTCAGTGTCAGAAGGGACAAATTTTTTGGAACTGAAAAGGGACCTTAGACCATAGGATATAAGAATTTAGAGGGATCTTATAATGTAGGGCACAAAATTTCAGAACTAAAAAATTCCTCAACATATATATATATACATATATATATATGTATATATATATATGTTGAGGAATTTTTAATATATATATATTAATGAAAACTGGAAGGGACCATGGACCTTGGAAGTTTATAGCAGGAAAGAATATTAGAACAATGTGGGATCTCAGAATATAGCTTAAAGTTGAAGGGAACTTTTGAATCAGATGTTGTTAGAACATGGGATGTAAAATGTCAGAGCTGGAAAAGATAAAATGTGGAAAGTCAGAGCTAAAAGAGACCTGAGGTAATAGAACATAGAATACGGAGGCAGAAAGGGATTGTAGAATATAAAACATAGAGTGACAACAGTATGAATATAGATAAGAACTGGAAAGGACTATAAAACATATACTTTAAAATTTCAGAGTTGGAAGCGACCTGTCACCAGCCCTCCCATCCTATCTGTTCACAAAAAGAATACTCTATAACACAATTGACAAATAACCATATAGCTTCTGCTTAGAAATCACTAAAGAGGGGAACAGCATGCTCCTTCCAGAAGCTGGACATTCCGCATTTGAACACTGCTAATTCTTAGGTAAAATTTCCTTTTGTCAAACTTAAATTTGATTCTTTTTGACTTCCACTCCTGTGTCTGCCAGGAACTTGCAAAGAGGCAAACTTGGGCTTAGTGTCTGGGAAAAATTGTAACAAGTAGAGCAGAATAGGTCATCCCAGGAAATAGTTGTTACCCCTTAAGGGGGAGGATATATGTTACCTCTTCAAGCAACACTGTTTTTCATTGTTTCAGTTATGTCTGAGTCTTGGCAACCTCATTTGGGATATTCCTAGTAGAGATTCTGGAGTGGTATTCATTTTTCTCCAGTTCATTTTATTGCTGAGGAAACAGGCAAACAGGCTTAAGTGACTTGCTTGAGGTCCCACAGCTAGTATGTTTCTGAGATTGGATTTTAACTCTGGAAGGTGAATATGTAAGACGAATCTGGTAACCATTGTATCATCTACTGCCCAGAGACTTCAATACTTATTGACTAATTGGCTGACAGATCAGAAAAATATTTTTCAGGTTCTAGTAGGTATTTAAAAAAAATTAAAAGGCAGTTAGGTGGTACAGTGGATAGAGCATCAGCCCTGAAATCAGGAGGACCTGAATTCAAATCTGACCTCAGATACTTAGCACTTAGCTGTGTGACCCTGGGGAAATCACTTAACCTCAATTGCCTCAGAAAAAAAATTTAGTTTTTGCAAATTGGCTGGTAGAGTTTTGACATGACTTAATGATATGAAATGCCACTACAGTATTGTTTAGTTTCATCATGTTAAAGATAAGGAAACTGAAGTCCGTATAAGAGAAGTGACTTGTCCATAGTTCTAAGCTAAGGTCAGAGACTGGTTTTTGAATATTTTGAATTCCATGCTGCACCAGGGCTAGGTGCTACAGGACCTGACTTTGACTCTGATATATACAGAAATCTTCTTGGGGTTGTTGGTGCAGTGAAGTTATCTAAGGATGGCAGGGGCTGGCATTGTACTGTTGCTTCCACTGTGAACCTATCCTCCTTCCACCCTGATGAAGTTCTGTGGGGAAGTAAGGAAGGATGCTGATACTGGCTGCCTTGGGAATGGTACCCATGGAGCCTTTTCTGTCCCCGGGAAGAGACTGCTGAAACCTATGCAAATGGCGCAGATTGTGAATGTGCAGCTTGGACTTGAGCCCCAAAGTGCACCCTGCAAAAAAAAAAAAATCAGCTAATTATAACGATATTCATAACAGTCTGGCTCATAGGCTTCTGAACCTAAATCAGGAATCGAAATGTGTGGTATGTATATATTTTTGTCATCTTTTCCCCGTCAGGAGTGAATCAGTTGGTGCCTCAGCCAGGATGGGATGGGGCTGCGAGGCGTGAAGTCAGTGTCTAGGGCCCCAGTCAGGAGGTAGCAATGGATGGGGAGTGATCTGTCAAACCCGAGCCGGCGAGCTATGCTCCCAGCGGCGTGAAGGTGTTAATCAGCTCATAAAGATCCCACCCCAGCCCACCCATCCGGCAGGGGAATTAGCAGACCTGTCAAATATGAATGCAAAGCTGGTTATTAGTCTTTTGGGCCCCCGTGCTTTTAATTATGGATGGATAGGAGCCAATTCAAGTTACAAATTACCCTCCAAAGCTCATCTCCCATCTCCATTTCCCCTTTCTGGAGGTTCTCTCTGACCTTTGGGTGGGTTTAGAGGGATCCAGAAAAAGAGAGACAGGCAGACAGGCACACACACACACACAGACAGAGAAAGAGACAGAGAAATGGAGACAGAGGAAGACAAAGAGACAGAGAGACAGACACAGAAGAGTCACAAAGTGAGACAGAGACAGAGAAGACACAGAGACAGAGGCAAAAATATAGAGACAGAAAGAAACAGAAACAGAAAGATATGAAGAGAAAGAAAGAAGACAGAGAAGCAGAGAGACAGAGAGAAAGAGATGGAGAGACAGAGGGTGGGGAGAGACAGAGACCGAAAGAGACAGACATAGAGAGAGAGACAGAGAGCATTGACTAGGGACTTTCTGGGATTTCAAAGAAATGAATAAGTGTATGTATGGAGTCCTACCTCTGCCCCTTGTATATGGTACATTGCTGATCATATTAATAGATGAGGTTTAAATGGAAGTTTCAGATCTGCAAAACACTTCGAATATGGTTTGTCATTTGAATCTTATATCAACTCTGAAGGTAGACATGTTTTGCAGATATTATTTCTTCTACTCTATGGCTAAAGCAAATCAAGGTATGTGACTTGTTAAGGACCTTCTCTGTCTGTCTGTTTGTCATTCTCTCTGCTTTGCTCTCTCTCTCTCTCTCTCTCTCTCTCTCTCTCTCTCTCTCTCTCTCTCTCTCTCTCTCTCAATCTGTCTTTCCTTCTCTGTCTCTGTCTCTCTCTTTCTCTTTGTCTCTGTCTCTGTCTCTATCTCTCTCTCATCCTCTCTCTCTCTCTCTCCAGGAAACTTCAGAGGTAGGATCCTGTAATACTTTCTTTTAAACCTTTCTGGGCCTCATTTTGCTTATCTCAATCTCCTCAGAAGCAGAGATTACAGGCATGAAGTTATCAATTCTGAAGCTTGTTTGAAGAGTAAAGGCTATTTTACTAGTTCAATGGGTAGGTCATCTAATGATCAGATCCCAGCCCACCAGCTGATAGCATTTCTTTTTGAAGCCACTGTCCTTAAGGTGGAAGAAAAAGGAGGGAGGAACTCTATAGCCTTCTGGATCCCCAAATCTAGAGACCTAAGTGCTCAATAGAAGATCCATTATTGTCTCTATGAACAAATGTATTTGTCCTTTTCTGTAATATATGTAGGGATTTTTTTTTTGCAGGAGAAGATATAAGATTTTAATTAGCTGGAATATACAAATCCAATTCAAGAAACATTTATTAAATATTAAATAGATAGGTATAGTTATCTTCATGTTAAGATAAGAAAAAAGGAAAGAAATAAGCATTTATTAAGCACCTACTATGTACCGGGCACTGCCTAGCACTTCTCAAATATAACTTCTTTTTATCCTCACAAAATCCTGCAAGGAAAGTACTATTTTTTAATAGTTGAAGAAACTGAAATAGACATTGGTTAAGTGACTTGCCCAGAGCCACTCAGCTAGTAAGTGTTTAAGATAAGGTAAAGTTTGAACTCAGGTCTCCAAGCTTGGTACTATAACCATTGCACCTCCTGGCTGCCTAAGGGATAGTTGATGGAGCTCATATACCTATTAGAGTGCCATGATGCATGTATAGATACAAAAGGAGACTTAATGAAGCACATTTGAAAGATTTAGTTTAATAAAAGATACATTAAAATATCTGGGCAAGAATGGGGTTGGGGGAAGGGTTCTAGACCTGTTATTGTTTCATAGTTTGGGGAACTTTTAGTGTGGAAAGTCCCAGTTTGCACACATTTTCTCCCATGCTTGGAATGATATTTATTTTCTTAGAATCCCTGATTTCCTCTAAGATTTTGTTCAGATTTCATCTTCTGCATGAGGCCTTTTCTAAGTTCCCTAGCTGTTGGTGCCCTCCTGCCCATATTCCCTAATCACTTTATAAATATAAGGGCAAAGTAGATAGATAGAACTCTGGGCTTGAAGTCAGGAAGACCTGCATTCAAATCATGCCTCAGATACTTCCTAGCTGTGTGACTCCCCCCACTAGTGAGTTATTTAATTTTTGTCAGCCTCAATTTCCTCATTTGTAAAATGGAGATGTCTGAGGCAAGATTTGAACTCAAGAAGATGAGTCTCCTGATTTCAGACATTACTCTATCCACTGTGTCATCTAGCTTTCTGATTTATAAATGTCAGATATTATCCTTATTCTTATTATATATGCTGTTCAAAACTATAGCTTAGGTATACCTATATATGTACAACTCATCTCCTTAGTCTTTCTGAGCACAGGGATTGGTTTGCTTTTGTCTTTGCATCTTCAGTGTTTAGCACAGTGCCTGATATGTAATAGGCACTTAGTAAAAGCTTGTTGATTGATACACTGGTGCAGGCTCGTAACTCCTGGCCAGTTTCTAGTCTCGGTACAGGCTGGTAACTCAACCAATTTTTAGTCTTAGAAGCTATCTGAGAACCCTAGGTTATAGCAGACAGCCCAAGATCAAATAGCTAGTATATATCTAAAGCTACAATTAAATTCAGCTCTTCCTGATTTCAGTGCCAACCCTTTTCTCCACTATGACACATAGCCTCCCTCATTATTAGGGTAAATGAGACATAATATGGAATGATATATTATGCTAAAACTCAATTTTCATGAGAAAGTTTTCTTTTATGAATTTTTACAGCTTCCTAACAATTGTAGTTGTCTGAAAACAGACTGTATAAGAAAGTAGTGAGTTCTCTTTCACTTGAAGCATTTTAGCAGAAGCTGAATGATTGCCCACCTATCAGAGTTGTTTTAGAGAGAATTCTGGTAGTGAGTAGAACCAGATGGCATTTAAAAATTCTGGAAATTTTTTTCCAGATTCTGGAAAACTCAACTCCTTTTCTTACCAGGTATACACTTACCACTATATATAACAGCAAAGTCAGGGCTTGATAAAAAAAAAAAAAAAAAAGGACTGATGAAATCCAAGTCTAGTTCATGCTTGTTCTTTTAGGGGAAAAGAGTAAAATAGTAGATATGGACATTGGTGAGTTCGAGGGGAAAACAGAGGAAGAGTCATTGGTTCTTAAATTTATGACTGGAAGAAATCATAGGGACCATCTCCTCTTTTTATTTTTTTTACAAAGGAAGAAACTGAGACCCAGAGAGATTAAGCAACTTTTTCCAAGGTCACATAACTAGTAAGAGGTCAAGCTCATATTTAAGACCCAGTTGCAAAGGACTTCAAATGTAGAATGCTACAAGCTGTCACTTTCTCCCAATCTCATTACGTCACTTTCCATACTTCATAGCAGACCTGATATGGGAAGAGTGAATGAAACATATCTCCCATTGTCCTGGCACTCACATTCTCTCTATAAATGCAATATTTCCTATTTCCTCATCAGATTAGAGAGAATGGCACTTTATAAAAGCCACATTATATGAGGAGAAAATTCCATTCAACAGATTTCATTGTGATAAGAGAATTCCAGCTTATGAGCATTTACAATAAAATCATGAATAAGGAACCAAAGGAATGGTGGAATTCAATGCTCTCCATACACTAACAGTCAGAGAAATAGTTATTTTTCATGATTACTAAACATTACACATTTTCAATGATTTCTGTACATGAAAAGATATTGCTAGCTTGGGTAATAATTTGGAAAAAAAGGAATCTTCTTTAATGTGGCACAGGTTCTTTTATTGTCCATGTCTGCTTGCCATACGTCTCCCACGTCCATTATGAAAGAAACAGGCCAGCAGGAGATTGGGTGCCTGCCAGGGTCTGGCCTCCAAGTAATTTTCAACCTGCCAGTCTAGCCAGTTCCTGGACATAGATAGATACCGTATGGACACTCTTCAAGTAAGAGCAGAATTTCTGATGAGGCAGGTCTGGATCTACCTGTTCACCAGGGACATCGGTTACAAAAGCCATGGACAGATCTCATTGTGAGGGGTTATCACCAAAAGGTCAAAGAGTTGTTTCATTTTAAAGTTAGAAGAAATCTCAATATAATAGAAAATGAGATGCCAGATCTTTGAAGGAAAGTGGAAAATGGTCCAGGTGGGTTGTGAATGGGGGGATTCTACAACATGAAATGTCAGCTGAGAGGCATCTTGGAACATGGAATGTTACAACTGGAAGAATCCTAAGAACCTCTACAAAGAATATCTGAGCTGGAATGGTCTTTAGAATGCAGAATGTTGGTAGGATGTGGTGGGGCATATCTATAATCTCTTTTACCGGGGAGGCTGAGGCTAATGGGTAGAGTGCTTGAGTCTCAGAGTTGTCATTGGGAAAATGATTAAAACTGATTGGTTGCCCACATAAAGTTCATGCCCATCAGCAGTAGAGTTGGTCCTATGAGTGACTGTTGAATTTCCAGCCTTTTGCAAGATAGGGATATCCAATCTTAAAAGGGGACAGGGGTACAGGGTGCTAGAACTGAAAGGGACCTTAGAAATAGAGTATCTGAACTGAAATAATTAGATCTGGAAGAGAAAATGGAATATAGAATGTCAGAGCCAGACCACAGAATATAAAGTTGGAAGGTTCCTTTAAAAATAGGAGGGTTGGGTTAGAAGACTTCTAAAATCCCTCTCTGTTCTGAAATCTAAAATTTTAATTGATGTAAACTTTAGAAAACAAAAGATTATAGTTAGGAGATGCTTTAGAACATGAAATGTCAGAACTGAAAAAGATACACAGAACTACTAGATTTAAAAGAGAAAATGGAAGATAGAATGTCAGAGGCAAAGGAATTCTCAGGACCTATATAATGTTAACAGGAGTCGATCTCAGAAAAGAGAATATCATTGCTGGAATGAACTCTAGGACACAGAATATATTATATTGTCAGAATTCAGAATAGAAAATATCAGAGTTAGAAGGTCCTTCAGAGCTTAGAATGTTATAGATGAGAAGGTCCTTGGAACACAGAAACGTCAGAGATGGAAAGGCACTTAGAACAGAGAATATTAGAAGTGGAAGGGTCCTTAATACAGAGAATTTCAGAGGTGGGAAGGACCTTTGAACATAGAGTATAAGAGGTAGGAGGGAATTTAGAACAGAATGTCAGAGGTAGGAGGAACTTTTAAGAATACAGAATGTCAGAGTTACGAGAACTCTTAGAACACAAAATATCAGAGTGTGAGAGTCCTTAGAACACAGAGTGTCAGAGCTAGGAAAGACATTAGAATATGGAACATCAGAATTGGGGAGCCCTTAGAACAGAGAAAGTCAGAGTTGGGAGGGCCCTTAGAACAGAGAAAGTCAGAGCTAGGAGGGGCTATAAAACATAAGACTCTTGGTGTTTTAGAGGAAACTCAGAAAGTGTCAGTACATAGAATATAGAATGTTAGAACAAAGAACATAAAATCTTAAGATCAAAGAATGTAGAGTTAGAAGTGACATTCAAAAATAGGAGGGTATATTAGATGATCTTCTTTTCTCTAAAATCTATTATTGTTGATGTCAGGAGGTATGGAGTAGATCATAGGCTCCCACAATGCTGTGTGATGCTGACCAAGTTGCATATTCTCAATGGGTTGTTTCTTTTTTTGCAAATGGAAAGGATGACTCTTGCAGTCTATGTGTAAGAAATTTCCAGTGTGGAAACTTCCTTCATCAATGCTGGCCACTAGATACTGGACACTGATCTATAACTTAGAGTCTTGGGACAGTGAGAGGCCAAGTCACTTGCCCAGGGTCACACAGCCAGTGTGTGAGGCACTTTTTGAACCAAGACCTTTCTGACTCCAAGACTGGTCATTTATCTACTATGATTTATTGCTTCCTAATTTATTATTATTGCTGTTCTTATATAATAAAGATGCTCCTACCCAAGCCCTTGTGAAATGAAGCCTCACCTCCTCATGGTTTTTGCTCATGGATCACCCACAGATGAACTCTGATCTTGGTGGTTGGAATTTTCCACTTCTTAAGGGACTTATTGCAGGTGGTCAAAGGTGGGATTGAAACATTTCCTCCTTCTCTACAAAGCATCCCTTGGATTCTACAGATGAGGACACGGAGGCTCATAGAAAGAAATAGACTGGTCGAAGTCACACAGTGAGGTAGGGCCAGGACTTTAATCCACCCATGGCAGGGTGACCCACGTGAAGTAGCATCCCAACAACATTCCACCTCTTCCTCATCCTTTCAGCTCAGCCCCTGGGCTTTAGTCATTCTGTCAATAGGAAGAAAGTTTGTCAAACCTTTCCTCCATCAAAGGGTCGTGAAGACTGAGTCCCTGGACTTCCAGAGTGGGGACCAAGATTGCAGAAAATAGGATATCTTATCAGATAGGAGGAGTGGATCCCAGGGTTTTCCTATAAGTAATACAAGCTTCTCAGTCTGGCCTAGAGTAGGCTTTTTTACCATAAACACTCAGGGCAGACTGCTTATGTTTTAAAAGTGACGTGTTTGAATTTCTAGCCAAAAATACTATATGTTTGGATTTCAGTTTCTCAAGTTGCTAAAAAAATGATTCTGAGGAGAGGAAAACGTGCCATGGAAAGGAGTTAAGCAGCCGAGGTTTCAGGCAAATTCAAAACCAGCTTCCTGGGAAGTGTGAGTTTTCTCAAGGCTCTGTGCATGTACTGGACACCGTAAGCTCAGGGAAAGCTCCAGACGTGCCCCCTGAGCGAGCTGGGGACTGTGGTGACCAACTCGGATCTCTGAAAAGTCCGCCAGCATCATGGGGACGAGTGCCAAATGTGCCTCTGTCTCAGACCTCATTCTGTTTCGTTATTATTGAGTTCAAAACACATGGGAAGATAAGAGGCAGAAGAAGGGGAGATTTCTAATGGTCTCCCAGGAGGAAGTAAGAACTACAAGTTTGAAGGAAAAATAGAATAAAATGAGGGAGATGTATTCAGGCTGGAATGCAACATTTTCCCTGAGGAGCCAGCCACCTTCCATCCTACTCCTTGACTTCTGAGTAGTTATTTAAGATGCTCTTTGTGTGTTAGGAATAATTATAGAATCACAATAAAATCACAGTAAAAGAACACAGAATGTTAGATCTGGGAAGGGACTTAGAATATAGATTGTCAGAATTGGGACACTCTAGAATATAGAGTGTCAGATCTTGGAGGAATCTTAGAACTCATAATGTCGGATTTGTGAGGGACCTTAGAACACAGAATGTCAGAAGTCAGAGGGACTTCAAAATATAGAATACCAGAGCTCATAGAGGCCTTAGAACACAGAATACCAGAACTGGGAGGGACTTTAGAAGATGGAATATTAGAGGTGAGAAGGGCCTTAGAATATAAAATGTCAGAGTGAGAAGAACCCTTAGAACATAGACTATCAGATCTGGGAGGAATCTTAGAATATGGAATGTCAGAGTTTTCCAGGGGTTTAAAACTCAGAGCTAGGAAGACCTTACAACAGAGAATGTGAGTGCTGGGAGGGATCTTAGATCACAGGAAGTCAGAACTGGTGGAACGGCTTAGAGTACAGAATTTTAGAGCTGGAAAGAGCTTTAAAATACAGAATGTAATAGCTAGCAAGGACTTCAGTAAATAGAACATAGGATGGCAGAGCTGGGGGTGGGATGGGTTTGGAACACAATGTCTTCATCCCAGAATCTCTGATGCTTAAAGATATCCTCAGAAACCATATACTCCAAAACATGTAGGGATTCTTTCTATGTCAGATCTGCCCAGTGGTCATCCAGCCTTTGCTGGTGAGGAGGAGTGACTAACTTGCCTCACAGACCATTCTAGTATCAGCAGGCTTTGATTACTGTGGTTTTCAAAGTAGACCAGGATCATAGTTCTAGACATAGGAAAGACCTTAGAATTGAATATCATAGCAAGAGAGCTCTTTAAAATGACCACAATATGATGATCACAGATCTGGAGCTGAAAGGGATTATGGGAATCCTCTAACAACCCCCTCATTTTATAGATGAATAAACTGAGGCACAAATTAGTTAACTAATTAATTTAAGGTCACACAGGTTATTAGTAGCAGAACTTAGATTTTATAATACCAAATCAAGTAGGTGCCTAATTAATATTGTATTTAATTGAATTAAATATTTAAAAATGAAATTACAACTTAAAAATAAAAATAAAAATTGAAATTTTGTTAATAAAGTAATTAAGCTGCAGTGTATAGAGTGCTAGTCCTGACATCAGAAAGGTTTCTCTTCCTGAATTCAATTCTGGTTTTAAATACTGGCTGTGTGGCACATGACAATCATTCACCCTGTTTGCCTCAGTTTCCTTATCTATAACATGATCTAGATAAGGAAAAGGCAAATTGAATGGAGTCGCAAAGAGTTGGATACAACTGAAAAAGGATTAGAAAACAAAATGTTGCTAATGTATTAATTTTATATATTTTTATACATTTTTGACAGTACATATGCATGAGTAATTTTTTTTACAACATTATCCCTTGTATTCATTTTTCCAAATTATCCCCTTCCTCCCTCTACTCCCTCCCCTTGATGACAGGCAATCCCATACATTTTACATGTGTTACAGTATAACCTAGATACAATATATGTGTGTAAATCCAATTTTCTTGTTACACATTAAGTATTGGATTCCTAAAGTATAAGTAACCTGGGTAGATAGACAGTAGTGCTAATATTTTACATTCAATTCCCAGTGTTCCTTCTCTGGGTGTAGTTGTTTCTGTCCATCATTGATCAACTGGAAGTGAGTTGGATTTTCTTTATGTTGAAGATTTCCACTTCCATCAGAATACATCCTCATACAGTATTGTTGTTGAAGTGTATAGTGATCTTCTGGTTCTGCTCATTTCACTCAGCATCAGTTGATGCAAGTCTCTCCAAGCCTCTCTGTATTCCTCCTGCTGGTCATTTCTTACAGAACAATAATATTCCATAATATTCATATACCATAATTTACCCAACCATTCTCCAATTGATGGACATCCATTCATCTTCCAGTTTCTAGTCACTACGAAAAAAGCTGCTACAAACATTTTGGCACACACAGGTTCCTTTCCCTTCTTTAGTATTTCTTTGGGATATAAACCCAGTAGTAGCGCTGCTGGATCAAAGGGTATGCACAGTTTGATAACTTTTGGGGCATAATTCCAGATTGCTCTCCAGAATGGCCGGATTCTTTCACAACTCCACCAACAATGTATCAGTGTCCCAGTTTTCCCACATCCCCTCCAACATTCATCATTATTTGTTCCTGTCATCTTAGCCAATCTGACAGGTGTGTAGTGATATCTCAGAGTTGTCTTAGTTTGCATTTCTCTGATCAGTAGTGATTTGGAACACTCTTTCATATGAGTGGATATAGTTTCAATTTCATTATTTAAAAATTGTCTGTTCATATCCTTTGACAATTTATCAATTGGAAAATGGTTTGATTTCTTATAAATTAGGATCAATTCTCTATATATTTTGGAAATGAGACCTTTATCAGAACCTTTAACTGTAAAAATATTTTCCCAATTTGTTATTTCCCTTCTAATCTTGTTTGCATTAGTATTGTCTGTACAGAAACTTTTTAGTTTGATGTAATCAAAATCTTCTATTTTGTGATCAATAATGATCTCTAGTTCTTCTCTAGTCATAAATTCCTTCTTCCTCCACAGGTCTGAGAGGTAAGCTATCCTCTGTTCCTCTAATCTATTTATGATCTCATTATTTATGCCTAAATGATGGACCCATTTTGATCTTATCTTGGTATATGATGTTAAGTGTGGATCCATATCTAATTTCTGGCATACTAATTTCCAGTTTTCCCAACAGTTTTTTTCAAATAATGAATTTTTATCCCTAATGTTGGTATCTTTGGGTTTATCAAACACTAGATTGCTATAGTTAAAATATTACTAATGTAAAAATTATGTCTATATTATATCTATCCTCTCTATATAGAAAAGGAAACAAGGTTAAAAATGGGAAGTCATTTGCCTTAGTTTCATTTTCTGAAAAATGATCTGGATAAGGAAAAAGCAAACTGAATCGAGCACAGAGATTTGTACACAATGGAAAAGGATTAAAGAACAAAAGGTTACTAATGTAAGAATTATATCCATGTTATATCTTATCCATAAAGAAAAAGAAACAGGGTCAAAAAATGGGTAGTGAAGGCTTCTAGATGGCTCAGTGTTGGTGAAATCAGGAAGACTTGAGTTCAAATTCAGCCTCAGACACTTATTTTCTGTATAACCCTGGCCAGTCACTTAATTCCAATTTCCTAATAAGCAAACTGGGGCTTATAACAATGTCTTTTTCATTAAGAAGGTCAAATGAAATAATTGTCAAGTGTTTAGTACAGCATATGCAAGAAGTAATATATATATATATATATATATATATACATATATACATATATACGTATATATATTAACTGTTGTGATGATGATAATGATGTGATTTCCACAAGGTCACACAGCTTGTAATGGTAGAACCAGGAGGTAAACACCTCTGAGATTTATATGTTTTTCTAACCACTGAACCAGGCTGTTTCCAACTTCAAAGACTTCTAGGCTCAAAGATCCCTCAATAAAATTATTAGCCAAGAAGATTCTTGAGAGGTTGGTGAGGGCTGTGCCTCCGAGTAGTATCTTAGCTCAAGCTCTAGAAACGGTCAGGTTTCCAGTGCTCACTGGATTTACTGGATTTTACAGTCAGAGAACCTGGACTCAAATCACAACTCTGGAAGTTACTGTGTGACCCTGAGTGAATTGCTTAACCTCTCAGGTTCCAGGTTCTTCCTCTGAAAAAGGAAGTGATTTTATTTAGTCACTTGCTAAGTTTCCTTCTAGTTCTGAATTCTATGATAATATGGAATTAGTCATACTTGAATCATTGAAACAGGAATTAAAAATGAAGCTGGACATGGAGGAGAAACACAAGATTAAACAAGACTGGAAGATTCATTTTGAACTCACTCAAATCTCTGATGTTCCATTTTTCTCAGCTAAAAGCTGACTAATTGTTCTTGGATCCAGGAGGAAGTCAAGCTAGAAGGTTATTGTAAGTTAACTGAGGGACTTCATTTGGTCCAAGAGGTCCAGTTAAGAACAAAGACAAGAGACCAGCAAGTACACTCAGCGAAAGAACTCTGGGAGATGACTATGAACCACTACATAGAATTTCCAAGCCCTCTAATTTTGGATTTCTTTCACAGGCTAAATGTACACTATTTCAAAATCCAATTCTTTTTGTTCAGCAAAACAACTGTTTGGTCGTGTATACATATATTGTATTTAATTTATACTCTAACATATTTAACATGTAATGGTCCACCTGCCATCTGGGGAGGGGGGGAAGGAGGGAAAAAATTAGAACAAAAGGTTTGGCAATTGTCAATGTTGTAAAATTACCCATGCAAATATCTGGTAAATAAAAACTATTAAAAATTTAAAAAAAGAGACCAGCAAGGAAAGAGTGGAATATAGTGAGAAAAGCTTTGGACTGAAGGCTATAACACCTTACTTTGGGTCCTGATTCTGAAACCCACTAGCTGTGTGATTTGAGGCAAGGTTTCTCCTCTGTGGATG
Source organism: Sminthopsis crassicaudata (assembly GCF_048593235.1). Lineage (NCBI taxonomy): Eukaryota > Metazoa > Chordata > Mammalia > Dasyuromorphia > Dasyuridae > Sminthopsis > Sminthopsis crassicaudata. Next base: position 591,884,175 of record NC_133619.1, on the reverse strand, counting down.
GTTAGTCTATTTTTTTTACAGATGAGGGAGGTAAATTAGCACCTCAAAGGTTCTTTCTTGCTCTGATATTCTACAGTGCTTCCCATTTTTGATGGTCCAAATTCTGAGGTATTTCCTAGTTTTGATGGCCCTTGTTCTAGGGTCCATTCAAATCATTACATTCTATATTTTAAGATTCCTCACAGCTCTGATATTCTGTGTTCTAAGCACCACTACCCACTCCATCTCAGCTTTGACAGAATATGTTCTCGGATTACTCCCAGCTTTGACAGTTAATGTTCTAAGACTTTTCTCAGCTCTAATATCATTCATTTAAAAACTCCATGATAGTTGCTTTAATTTGCGTCACTAGTACTTAGCACAGTGTCTGATACATAATAAGTACTTGAATGCCCACTCTTTTCTCTTTCTCTCTCTCTTTCCCTCTCTATTTTCTTTCTCTCTTTTTCTCATCTATCATTTCTCTTTGTCTCTATTCCTGTCTTTCTCTCTCTGTCTCTTATCTTTCTCTTCCTCTTCCTTTTTAGTTCAAGTAATTGGTCTTATGATTAAGGTCTTAGGAGTCAGATCATCATCTGAACTTGAGAAGGAATCTTCTTGAAGACATCCTTTTGAATCCTATCAACAATGGAAAGAAGCTATTGCCCCATGTAGAATGTTCCACTTTTGAACAGTTCTGTTAGAAAGTTTTTAAAAATTATTTTTTGTATGAAGTAAAAAATTGGCACCTCTCAGACTTCCATCTAATACTTCTCATTATATTTGCTCTCTGGGGAACAATCAGAAAAATGTCATATCTTTTTTCCATATGACAGTCCTTCAGATACTTCATATCCTCTAAAATTTCTCTCCACTGTAAGCTGATTTCTAATTTCTTCAATCAATTCTGTTGATGATGTGATCTCTAGTTCCTTTCCTATCCTTGGCACTGCTTCAGTTATGCTCCAACTGGTCAAAGTCCTTGAATATTGTGGGTTCTCAAAGGTTTCTTAACTCTGAAGATTAGGAGCCCAGTGTTGCCAACTTGATCCTGAAGGGGGTACTTCTCTGTCAGAGAGTTGAAATATCTCTGCTGGTTCTCAATATTCCTTGCTAAGTAATCCTGTCTTGATTTTGAACCATTAGGTATAATTTTGGCCAAAGCTGGTCAGCAGGGAAGGTTTTTTTTTTTTTTTTTTTTTTTTAAATTTTTTTTTTATTATATATATATATATATTTTATAATATTATCCCTTGTATTCATTTTTCCAAATTACCCCCCCTCCCTTATTCCCTCCCCCCGACGACAGGCAATACCATACATTTTACATGTGTTACAATATAGTCTAAGTAAAATACATGTGTGTGAATATCATTTTCTTGTTGCACAATAAACATTAGAATCCGAAGGTATATGCAACCTGGGCAGACAGATATTAGTGCTAACAATTTACATTCCCCTCCCAGTGTTTCTTCTCTGGGTGTATCTACCTCTGTCCATCATTGATCAACTGGAAGTGAGTTGGATCTTCTTTATGTTGAAGATTTCCACTTCCATCAGAATACATCCTCATACAGTATCGTTGTTGAAGTATACAATGATCTTCTGGTTCTGCTCATTTCACTCAGCATCAGTTGATTTAAGTCTCTCCAACCCTCTCTGTATTCCTCCTGCTGGTCATTTCTTACTGAGCAATAATATTCCATAACTTTCATATACCACAATTTACCCAACCATTCTCCAACTGATGGACATCCATTCATCTTCCAGTTTCTAGCTACAACAAAAAGAGCTGCCACAAACATTTTGGCACATATATGTCTCTTTCCGCTCTTTAGTATTTCTTTGGGATATAATCCCAGTAGTAGCGCAGCAGGGAAGGTTTTTGATAAAATTTCAAGGACAATCCAGGAGTTCATATTCAAAGTAATTTTTAAACTTGACCTATGTTTTCATTTGTGGAGAAAACTCCTGGTGAGGAGCTCCCTTAACTAATATAGATGGGTATCTACTATGAAAAATTTCCCACTTTCGTGACTCTGGACTCTGGTGACTATTACACTTTGTTTTCCTCAGAGTCAGGCTACTATGAGGCTTCTCATCCATTCCCACACTTCTCATCTGATCCCATTCCAACTCTAGTTCTAAAGAAAACAAACAAGTCAATATTACATGACTGTCAAGGATATATCAATCAATTTCTCAATTGTGCCAGTCACTATTCTCTCTGATTTCTCATTCCAAAACACCTTCCTTGGCCATTACTTTTTGAAAAGTGTTGATTCTCCCAATTAGAATATAGAATTGCTTGTTTATTTTATAGCCCCTTTGTAGGAGTATAATTTCTGACATAGAGTAAGCATTTAATATATGTTTTTTTCATTCCTTTCATTCATTCATTTATTCATTTTCATAAATTCATTCATTCAATTCATTGATTATCATCCTAGAGAATTAGGTCCCTGGAAAGTTGTTACTTGCCTAGGGTAATATAGTTAGCATGTATCAAAGATAGCATTTCAATCCAAGTCTTCCTGATCTCAAGGCCAATTTTCTGCCTATAACACTATAACACCTCTTATTGTAATAGCTAAATTTTATATAGAAGCTCCAAGTTTTCCAAAGACTTGAAAGAATCTTTGATCCTCAAAACAATCTTGTGAGCTACATACTACCATTACCCCCATTCTACAAATGAGGAAGTTAAGAAGTCAAGTGACTTCCCCAGTGCCATGCAGTTAGTAAATGCTTGAAGCAGGATTTGAACTCAGGTTTTCCTGATTATTAGTCTTTTCAGTCAAACAGAGACTTGTTGAAGACCTTAGCTTAAGAAAGGTAAGGTTCCCCAATATATCCAGGGTCATCCCCAGTCTTCCTGATCTATATCTGGTTACTGGACCCAGATGGCTCTGGAGGAAAAAATGAGGCAAGTGACCTTGCACAACCTTCCTTCACTAAATCCAATTTACTTGCATGTCATAGCATCACTTCTCTGATGCCCTTCAAGAACGAAGGACAAATAACATTGCTAATGTAGGCATTGTTCCTCCAGGCCTTAGAAGTAGAGGTGAGGAAAATAAAATCTCAGCTGTTTCCATCTTATTTGTACATAGCTGTTTACATATTGTCTTCCCCATTAGACTGTGAACTCCCTGAGGGAATGGATTATTTTTCCCTTTCTTTGTATTCTTAATACTTAGCAAATGCTTGCTTGATTGTTTTCTCAATTTTCTAGACTTAAGAAAGTGATGGAAGAAGTATTAATAATGTAGATTAAACTTAAAGTTATGGAAAAAATTAAAACCATTTCTAGTCATATGAAAAAATGCTCTAAATCACTATTGATCAGAGAAATGCAAATTAAGACAACTTTGAGGTACCATTACATACCTCTGAGATTGACTAAGATGACTCAAAAAGATAAATGTTGGAGAGAAAGTGGGAAAACTGGGGCACTGATACATTGTTGGTAGAGTTGTGAATTGATTCAATCATTCTGGAAAGCAGTTTAGAATCAAGTCCAAAGGGCTATCAAACTGTTTGATCTAGCAGTGTCTCCACTTCTCTGTCCCAAAGAGATCATAAAAAAGGGAGAAGGACCACATATGCAAAAATGTTTGTAGCATTTTTTTTTGTAGTGGCAAGGAAACTGAATGAATGTCCATCAATTGGGGAAGGGCTGAATAAGTTCTGGTATATGAATATTATGGAATATTGTTATTCTATAAGAAACAATCAGCAGGATGATTTCAGAGAGACCTGGAGAGACTTACTTGGACTGATGCTAAGTGAAGTGAATGAAACCAGGAGATCACTGAACACAGCAATAAGATTATATGATGATCAACTCTGATGGATGTGGCTCTTTTCAATTTCAGGCCAATTCCAATAAACTTGTGATGGAGAGAGCCATCTGTATTCAGAAAGAGGACCATGGGGATTGAATGTGAATCACAATTAACTATTTTCACCTTTTTTGTTATTTGCTTGCTTTTTTTTCTTTCTCTTTTTTTTTTTCTTTTTGATCTGATTTTTTTGAGGAAGCTCATATTTCTCATCTGTAAAATGAGTCTAATCATATTTAGATCACCCACCTCACTGAACCATTATGAGAAGAGTGATGTGTAAACCCTGGTGATTAATAAATACTTATTATCTTACTATTGACTGAATGGGTAAACCCACTTACTCTAAGGAAAGAAAAAGGTAATGGTGATAATGGAAGGAATACTGGAGGAACAAGGTGAGGTATAGACAGATAAAGAATTGGATATAACGTTAGCAGATCTAGCCAAGTGCAAGTCTCAGCATTGTTCTCCCCACTTCTTAGTGACCTTGAAAAAGCTATTTAATCTCTAAAGGGATCTATAAAATCAGCAGGTTGGACTAGCTGACCCTTCTAGCTCTAAATCTATTCATCTTTTTTTTGGGAGGGGGAGCTCCAATTTCTCATTTGTAAAATGAGTAATCATATTTGGGGCACCCACCTCACTGAATCATTGTGAGAAGAGTGATGTGTAAACCCCAAAACTCTCTACACAGAACTCGGTGAAATTTAAGGGGGTTTTGATAGACTTATGGGACATTATATAAATAGGACCCATTATTTTTTGTTTTATAGATAAAGAGCTGTGATTCAAGGACATATGGTAAATAAATGTCAGACCTGAGATTCAAATCCAAACCCAAACTCAAATCCAATGCTCTTTCTGTTACATCACACTGCTCCTTGGCACTGCAGGGGATCCTCAAAGTCTTGATGCACTTTTAAACTTTAATAGCTTAAAATTGAATTGAAACAGGTATGTACATATACACACATATGTATGTATATATCTATGTAGATATATATATATATATAGTTTGTGAGTGTGTGCATAAAAATATATGCAAGTATATAAAATAAATGCCTACATAATCTCTATGAAATATATGTATATAATGCAGATATATATACAATATGCATAATACACATATACATATAAATATGAACTACATATAAATATATGACATATACCTATAGAAAATATATAATCTATATGCATCTATATGAAATATATATGTGCACATAAATATATATACAACACATATACCTGTGTAAATATATAATATATATAACTATATAAATATGTATATACCACAGTATATAAAATATATAATGTACATGTATCTATATAATATGTATGTATACAAATACATGTATACATAGCACAATCTATCTATCTATATATCATACATATACATAATATGCATGCATTTATAGAAAAATATTATAAATGATATACATATATTTAATATAAAATAAAATGCATATATATATGAAATACACAATATATAATGCACATATATTATAGAAAACAATACACATATACATATATTTTTATAAGATATATAAATATATAATCTATATGTATCTATATAAAATATGTAATATTTGTCTATAAAATATATGTATTTATATAATATGTATATCTCTATAAAATAAGCTTCTGTAGTTATATAAAATATATCTATAGATCTATATAAACACCTATCTATGTCTATCTCTATGAAATGTGTATGTACTTAAAAATGTATATAAAATATGTATATTCTACTGTACATTTATGTATATAAATGTGTATATAATGCAGTGCCTGTATATAAAATATAATATACATGTACTACATTAAAATGTGTATACATAATAATGTGTCTATTTAAAATTTTATATGATGCACATTTTATATAAAATACATAGTTTTTGTAGCTGGATAAGATGCATCTATAAAACAGATGTAGAAGTGCAAATGCACACATGTACATGCACATACCCACTTGTATTCCTAGCTTTACACATGGTACAAAGCACACATGCATGTGCACACATCCCTACCCATTCACATGCACAAGCTGTGCCAATGAGCCTTACAGCAGCCAGACAATGTTGCCTGGCTTTTCTTGTCTCTTTTCCCTTTAATCCACTTTAGAGCTGGGTTTGTGCCAATTGCTGTGACTTCCTCTTAGGAGGGCAGGACTACGGGCCTGACTTCATGTTTCACCATTGTTTCATTTGGAGTTCACAGCCAGTGTGGCTACAGTCTCTGCTTGCGTAAGCTGGGTTGGGGCCAAATTGCTTAAAGTTATTGGCGTCCTGACATTTGGAGACAGTAGCACCCAGCAGGGCCTGTACAAGGCAGGCCTCGGGGCTGGGCTGGCTCTTTGGAAGAAAAACATCTCATAGATCAAGCCAAGAAGACATGGGTTAATTGGTGACATTGGACCCAAAGGACAATCTCCTCAGGTATAAGGTATAGGAGAGGGGTACTGGCTATGTATGGTGATAATCCCCTAAACCCTAAGGACTATGATGGAAAGCACCCTACATAAAGGCCAGGAGATCTCAGGTCTAATTCCAATAACACTACCAATAATCCAGTGTGTGAAATTGAGAAAGCTGTTTCTCTGTTCCTATTTCCTCCTCTGTTCAATTGGTATTGAATCTCCAAGATCCTTATGAATATGTTCCCTCTCACATAGCTATAACCTCAACTCCTTAAAAGTTTAAAAGCTCTAATAACTTTCTTTGAGGTTGGTAATATAAGCATTTATATAAGTTGTTTGTTCACTCATATTATTGGTAAATGGTACAATTGGAACTGGAACTCAGCTTTTCTGACTCCAATACCTCATTCCATTATCCAGCATTGACAATTTGTCCTGCGGCTGGAGGGTCTGGCACATAGTAGGTACTTATTTGTTGACTGACTGAAATCCAGATAAGGATATATTAACTAGCTACAAAAGGACAACTCTTTTAATGTTGGGAAGTTTTGAGGTGAACATCTTTCGAAGTTAACTTTCACAAAACAGATCCTTTTCAATTAATGAAAATAATTCAGATCAACAAAGCTTTATTAAGGACCCCACTATGTGCCATGCTGCAGCACTATGTGAGCATTGGAAAAAAAACAAAGTTTAGATAAAACATGATCCCTTCCTCCAAGTATGATGTGACACACAGAAATAACTGATAGTTTAAGCTAATTATTCAGTGGGGAATCAGCAAAGGCTTTCTGTAGGAGGAAGCATTGAAGCTAAGGTATGAAGAATGCCTAGGAACACAACAGAGAAAAAGGGAAAGAGAGAACCTTGTGGGAATAGAGAACAAGAGAATCAGACACAGAGATGGGAGAGCATCTTTAAGAGGCAGTATAGTACAGAGTTCAAGAAGGTAGTGATATAAGGTAAACATGGAGAAGCAGAAAGGCAGTGGATTCTTGAGGATTTGAAGCTTAAGAGTCTGGATTACACTTGGTCAGCAATAGAAAGCCATTGGAAAGGTTTGGACAGAGGAGAGATGCGATTGGAGATGTATGTCAGGAACATGACTTGAGTAGGATGTGAAAGGTAGATCAAAGTGGGGGGAGGGGAAGTGGAGGCAGAAGACCTGTTAGGAGATGACTGCAAGAGTTCAGAAAGGTGCCAATGAGGGGTGGAGGCAGGGGAAGCAGAAAGGAGGGGACAGATGGGAAAAGATTGCAGAGGCACAATTGGCAGAGCAAACCCTTCTCGATGACTCAGGAGTATCGTTGGGAATGTACTTTCTTACCCTCTGTTGTAAATACATGATACCTTCGGGATCCAATAAATGAACCCAGTCATGATTGCACCTACACTGAGGGCCCCCTCTCCCTCCGATAGAGCCAGCAACATTATGACTGATAAACTTTTAGCAAGTTCCTATTGTGCCCTGGAAATCGCTGCTGTATAATACATAGAGGGATTGGTACCTTCATTGCACAGGGGTTGAGCTTTCCTTCTGTTTTTTTTTTTCTCAGAGACAATTAAGTCCTCCACATTCTGATACAACAGAACATCTACCCAGCCACTGGCCACTATGACCTTGGCCATTATCAGATGTTTTGTGCTCCCTTCTTCTCTTTCCTTTAACTTTCTCTCCTCCTACCTTCATTTTACATTTGCTTGATCCAAATTTCTTGATTTTAACCTATTTCTATGGCTGAATATATTTCCACCTGTTAATTTGAAGTTTGTAGTATAGTTGATAAATATAAACTGACCTGTTATATCTCTAAGATCACCATGTTAAGAGAGATGACTTTATTGGTCATCTGCGTGATGGGCAGCACTATGACTGGGCCAGTAACAAACTACACTGGTTATTCCATAGCAGTTGTAGTACAAATTAAAATCAGAACCAAATCCTCTTAATAAAAATAGAGACAGAGCTTCTAATTCTTTCCTAATTTCTCCTTCCATATAATACATCCAGGTGCCTTCCTATCTGTCCTGAAGTTCTACTTTATTCACATACCTACCTAAAGGTGAGGAAATGTATTTGACCACAAAGAGCATCTGACCTTAAGATCAAAGGCAGTTAGGTGATATACTAAATAGACCTCCTGGTCTGGGGGTCAGGAAATCTGGGCTCAAATTTGGCCCAGAAACTTAATTAGCTCTGACTTTGGGCATATCTCTTTGCCTCAGCTTTCTGATAATAAAAACATAGGTACTTAATACATGCTTATTCCATCCATTTTTTTTGCTGAGACAATTAGGGTTAAGTGACTTGCCCAGGGTCACACAGCTAGGAAGTGTTAAATGTCTGAGGCCAGATTTGAACACAGGTCCTTCTAATTTCAGGGCTGGTGCTCTATCCACTGCACCACCTAGCTGTCCCTCTATCCATCTTAAGGGTAAAGTTTGGGACACAGTTGATGTTTGGTCCTCTTCTTACCAATAGTTATTATTCTTCCCTTTCTCTCCCTTTCATCAGGCCCAAAAAGTCAAAAAGCAATCTGGAATGTTGCCACCTTCTCTACTCAGACATGGCTAGGGAGGGAAGATTTCACAGCTTTCCCTTAAGCTACCAGTCTGCATTATGAATTCACATCTTTGGATCTGAATAGTCAGTCAATCAGTCAACAAGTATTTATTAACTACTTGCTATGTGCCCATTACTGTGGTAAGCCCTGGGGGTACAAAGAAAGGCAAAAACAGTCCTTGTCATCAAGAAAGGAATATTGCAATATGAAATACAAACATGAAAACAACTAGGTACATGCAAAATATATACCAAATAGATGAAAGCTGTTATCAGAGACTCAGACACTAGTAGTTGGAGGGACCAGGAAGAGACTCCTGCAGAAGGTGGGATTTGAGCTGAGTCTTGAAGAAAGCCAGAAGAGTTAAGAAGCTGAAGTGGACAAAGAGATCTGTCCAGAAATGAGGGATTGCCAATGCAAATTCTTGTTGAAAGCTGGAAGGAACATCCAGGAGGACACTGAAACTGGATCATAGAATGTATAGAAGAGACTAAAATGAAAGAAGACTGGAAAGGTAGGAAGGGGTTAGACCATGAAGGGGTTTTAATGCCATAGGATTTTATATTTGATCCTGGAAGTAACAGGGAGCCACCACCTTCTAGTCCCCATATCCATTGGCTTCCCATTAGATGGGATGCCACTGTTATTTCATTGGGCTGCTCAGATCTCTGAGGGGAGAATGTTAAACTCCTTCAGAGAATTTTTTGGAGCCAACTCTGTCATGTAGTAGGTGTTCCCAGAAATTCCATTTGAGGAGCCAAAGGTTCCCTGAGGATTTGGGATGCACACCAGCTTCCCTTTATCATGGGTGTCAATAGTAAAACAATCTGGGTGTGGATGTGTGGGTGACACCTCTTTAGGCTCCCTGACAGAGAAACAGCAACAAAAGTCTGGGGGTGTGTGGATAGTAGAGGTGACAATTGGATTTAGTTCTGGTTCTTCAGGATTATCTTGTTCTCATATAGAAAAAAAAAGATCTTTATGTACTTTATTAATCTGTGAAATTTGTGAGGGACAGAGTAGAGAGAAGAATCAGGAAACATACTTGATCATATGGCCAAATCCTGGAGCTACAAATGGAAGGGAACTTGTAGGTCATTGGGTTCAGCTTCTGTATTTTACAGATGGGGAAACTGAGGCACAGAAAAGCTGGGTCTTTATACTTAGAGCTGCTTATATTGATTCAATCACAGATCTGAGCATTCCCAAACTAACATTGAGATCATGCTTTTAGGCTTATAAAGCACATTCCATCTATTTTCTCAATTGAAGCCCCTCAACAACTCTGTGAGTATGGGGATAATAGAAGCAGCTGTATTCCAGGGTTTTTGGAAGCATAAGTTAATTTTTGTTAAGCTCTTTACAAAACTTGAAGCATTTTATAGCTGTGATTATTATCATTATTTTTGACTATTTCTAAGGTGCTCTAAGGTTTATAACTTTCTTCCTAACAGTCATAAGGCAGTAAGTTCAAGTATCATTATCTATTTTACTGATGAGAGAGCAGAAGCTCAGAGCCAGACAGCCTGATGCAGTACAAAGACCACATACTCTGAATTTAAGAACTTGGATTAAAATACTACCTCTGATGCTTACTATCAATATGACCTTAAGATTACTCTATTTCTGTGCTTTGGTTTCCTTAATTGTAAAATTAGGGCATTGAATTAGATAGCTTCTGAGGTCTTGATCTATATCTTGCCATTAGACCCAGATGACTCTGAAGGGGAAAATGAGGCAGGTGCATATCCCTCCCTCATTCAAATCCGATTAACTTGCATGTCATGGCATCCCCCCCCCATGTCATGATCGTCTTCAAAAGTGAAGGACAAACAATAACAAGAGTTCTACATTTATAAGTTTAAGAACAAGAAATTTATTTCCCAAAGTCACATAGGGAGTAAATAATTTAAACACGACTTGAATATTCTTAGAAAAGTCATTGAGCCTCCAGCTTCCTTCCAGGTTTGAGTCTATGTTCTTATGATCAATGAGTAACTTAGCAGCCTGGGCAGGCATCCTGCATGAGGTGGAATTGGATCCAAGCCACAAGAGACAGGAAGGATTTGGAAATATACATGGAAAGGAGGAGGAGCACCCTACTCCAAGGCATAGAGACAAGAAGAACTGAGCTGAGTCAGAAGACTTGAAGTAAGGATCATGGAGGAAGTGAGACTGGTAGGGAGGGGTGTGGAGATTATAAAGGACCCAAAAAACAAAAGCCCCTAAAGGAGCTTAGGCTCAATATAGAATGCAGAAGAGAGACAGAATAAAAGATGCTGTGCTAACTGCTGAGCATCCTGGTTCTGGAATTTAAGATGAATTGGAAATCAGAGATTAGAGTCAGGGACACAATTTAGAAAGTTGTTGTACTAATTCAAGTATGATGTCATTGATCTAAATTAGGTAATTACAGTGGGAGAGGATAACAAGGGAAGAATCCATCAATAAGAATTTATTTAAATGTCTACTATGACTAGGCATTGAGACTATAAAGAGAAAACTGAAATAATCTCTGTCCTCATGGAGTTTACATTCTAACAGATGAAGATGAGACACTCCTGGATTTGATGGTTGAAGGAATAAACCACACAAACTCTTTGTCTATTCTTATTTCCATGCTCTCCATTCCAGCCAAACTATTAGATTATAAACTACTATGCTCTTTTAACTTCCTGGCCTAAACCTGTCCTTGCCTTTCACCTTTATGTTCAAACTGTCTCCTATGGTCAGAATGATCTTTTGTGATTATCTCAACCTCATGTTAGTTTAAGAATTCATAACCTGGGCTCCTTTGTACTCTTTGTAGCTGTCCTTTCTCATCTACTTCCAGACTCAGATTCTAAGCTCTTTTAGAGCAGGGCTTCTCTCTTTGTAGGTAAAGCCCTAGCAGTGTCTTGTATAAAAGAAATGCTAAATATATTTTTGTGGATTGCATGGAATATTAGGGGATATTAAAAGTGATTTTAAACTCATTTTTCAAGTATGGATTGCTATTGATAAGATAGTAAGAAAGGCTATGAAGGGGAGCTAGATGAGGAATGATCATTTCACTTTATCCCATATTCAACTGTAATTACTAATGGGATATGTAAACAGATATTCTTCATGAGATCTAGAGAACCAAGATGGTTGAGAGAAGTCAGAACTAGAGATCTAGTCATGGAATCTTCAATACCAAAAGGTGTTTGAATCTGGGACAATGAGCAGATTTGAAGAAAGAAGAACAGACTCACAGAATGTGTTAAATGGCGATAAATAGTACTCATACCTCTCATACATTTGTTGTAAGAATAAAATGAAATCACAGAGTGCCTTGAAACTATTAAGTATTACAAAAAGTGAATTATTATAGTAATAATAATACTACTCATGGAAATGATGCTATGATGTAGCATAGTGTATAGATTTATCTTTAGAACCAGGAATAAAGACCTGGGTTCAGGATCCACCTATGATAAACACGAGCTGAGTGACTCTGGGTAAATTGCTTAACCCCGCAGTGGTACAGACAACTCTCCTAGTTACACAAAATGTGTCAATCTGCATCACTAAGAGTTTCCTCATTTGGGAGTTTCCCATTTCCATGAAATCACAGGATCATTCACTATCTCTATGTGCCCAGATGGGTTCTGTAGAGCATTCTACTTTTATTTTTCTTCTATACACTGATGTAATAAATTCTGGTGTATTCTGTATTCTGACCTTTTGGATTTTCTTTCTAAAGGTCATTTCCCAGCTAGATAATTGATGAGACCAGAAAGAATTATTCTTTTTCATTCTTGCTTCCAAAGTTTTCACAACCTCTTGTGATGTTTCATCTGAAATTGGGCATTATCATTCATGTGTCTGAGAGACAATGGCTAGGAGAAGGTAGACCGTTTAGCTCTGAAATCCTTGAGACTACACATCCTTATCTCTATTGTGGCCATTTTCTGCCCTGCCCCAGGTCTACCATCTTTTACTTTGAGATCTGTAATCAAAACACAGAACCATTGACTTTGGAAAGAGTGGTTCATTCAAAAGCCCTCTTGCTTCATTTGCCAATCCTGTGATTTCCCAGACTAAAACACCCTTCCCTGGTTACCTCTTGGCCCTATATATGGACTCTTTTTAGAATGCAAGCTCCTTAAAGGCAGGATCTATTTCACATTTGAATCCCCAGCATCTAGCACAGGGATTGACATACAAATTTTTTTTTTTATTTTTCATTCACATATCCATTCATTCATATTTATATGAAAGCATGGCTCACAGACACAGAATCTTCCTGTCAGAAAAGACTGCAGAAGTCACAAAAACTTAATCTATACCAGATCAGGAATACTCTTTTATAACAGCTCTGACAAGTGGTCAGCCATTCTTTTCTTGAACGTATTCAGTGACAGGAAGATCATGATCTCCTGAGGCATCCCATTTCATTTTGGATCATTCTAATAATTAGCAAATTATTCCTTAGGTTGAAATGAAATTTATCCCCTTATAATTATCTTCATTGTTCTTGGTTCTGCCCTCTGGTGCCAAGCAGAAGCAGTCAGATCCTTCTTTCTTTTGACAGCTAAGGAAATATGCTGGAAAAGGGCTGTAAAGACACTCATCTGAAAAATATAATCAGAAGTAAATGTAGGTTACACACAGAGTCCACATGTTTCTTTGGTACATAAGCAACATCTAAAGATGTGTAGCAAGGCTACCAGCATATTTGGTGGATACTTTGTGATATATTTATGGGAAGACATGAACAAAAGTCACCCAGGATAGGAAAGTAAGGATGAGTTGATATTTACATATTAGAGAAAGTGCTCATGTGTCTGAAATCATAAATGTTTTGGAAGCCTGAGAATATTGTTCACTAGAACTACCCTTTCTTCCCTCTCCCCAATTTTTACTCATATGAACTGTTTATAAGCCAAATAACTTCTATCCTGAACTCATATTGTTGAGTCATTATGGAGCATTAATAAACTATGCAAAATTTTGGCTCTGAATACATTACCTAACTGGTGAAGACTACCTACGTACTTGGAATAACATCACAGATCCTCCAAGCTTTCCTCTTGCTCCAAAGGGGCTTTTTATATTCCTCATCCAGAGATTTTCAACTCTGAGCTCCTCTTTTTCCATACCTAGCAAAAATGAATTCTTTGAGCACAAGTGAACCTCATATTAGAAAATTCAATTGTTAGTATTTTATTCAGTATTTATAAAGCATCTATTATATGAAAAACCAATCCCCTCGCCCTTTTGTCCTACTCCATGTACCCTGAAATAGTGAATAGTGAGCTTGACTACAAGTCTGCCAGACTTGGATTCAGCCCATCTTGTTAGCCTGATGAGATCTTTTGGAATCCTGACTCTGCTATTCAATATGTTAGCTGTCCCTCTCAATATTTGATGAGCATGTCATCAATGCTTTAATCTTAGTCTTTTATAAAAATGGCATTTATTAAACACCTTTTTCAGGGTTTTGTGCCTTTTGCTGCAGAAAAAACGATAGAACTGACATAAACATATGATTATATAAACTTGGGAAACATTCCAAATTTCACCCTGAGAAGAAAAAAAAAAGTCTTCTATAGGAAGGAATATGTGACCAAAGAAGAACTGAAGTTCATTATTGTACACAAAATAGATAATTTTGATTATATCAATTTAAAAATTTTTTATACAAACAAAACTAATGCAGACAAGAGTAGAAGGAAAGCAATAAACTGGGAAAACATTTTTACATACAAAGGTTCTGATGGCCTCATTTCTAACACATATAGAGAATTGACTCAAATTTATAAGAATTCAAGCCATTCTCCAATTGATAGTATCAAAGGATATGAACAGACAATTTTCAGATGAAGAAATTGAAACCATCTCTAATCATACTGATCAAAAAAATGCAAATCAAGACAATTCTGAGGTACCACTACATACTTCTCAGATCGGCTAAAATGACAGGAAAAGACAATGAAGCATGTCCAATGGGAAAACTGGGACACTAATATATTGTTGGTGAAGTTGTGAATGGATCCAGCAATTCTGGAGAGCAATTTGAAACTATGCCCAAAGGACTATCAAAATGCGCATACTCTTTGATCCAGTGGTGTTACTACTGGGCTTATATCCCAATGAGATTTTAAAGGGAAGAAAGGGACCCACGTTTGCAAAAATGTTTGTAGCAGTTCTTTTTGTAGTGGCAAGAAACTGGAATTTGAGTGAATGCCCATCAAGTGGAGAATGGCTGAATAAGTTATAGTATATGAATGTTATGGAATATTATTGTTCTATAAGAAATGATCAGCAGGATCATTTCAGAGAGGCTTGAAGAGACTTGCATGAACTGAGGGTAAGTGAAATAGGTGGAACCAAGAGATCATTGTACATGGCAACAATAAGACTATATGATGATCAATTCTGATGGATGGGGCTCTTTTCAACAATGAGATGATTCAAGCCATTTCCAATGATCTTGTGATGAAGAGAGCCATCTACAGAGAGAGGACAGTGGGAACTGAGTATGGATGACAATATAGCATTTTCACACTTTTTGTTGTTTGCTTGCATTTTATTTTCTTTCTCATTTTTTCTTTTTGATCTGTTTTTTCTTGTGCAGCAAGATAATTGTATAAATTTGTATGCATATGCTGGATTTAACATATATTGTTACCATGTTTAACATATATTGGATTGCTTGCCATCTGGGCGAGTAGATGAGGGGAAGGGAGGGGAAAAATGGAACACAAGTTTTTGCAAGGGTCAATGATAAAAATTGATCCATGCATATCTTTTGAAAATAAAAGGCTTTAATAAAAAAAGTCTTCTCCAAAAAAGTGGTTTTTTTCCCTAAATCTTGGAGGAAAGGTTCTATCCTCCTACTACTTGAGTTGAGACCTAATGTTATATTTGGGAAATATTTGTAGATGTAACTTCACTAGAGAGCATCCAGAAGAGACAATCAGCAGGACAGTAATGGTCAATCAGGATATTACCTCAGGATTAGTTAAAATAACTAGGAATGATTTGCTTTGAGAAGAGAATGCATAGGGACTCAAGCTTGGCATGTTTATATAAGATTATCCTTATTGGGGCATTATTTTTCCATCCTATTCTAATTTTAGGCTTTCTTCACCAACTCTGAAGAAAGGAAAAATGTTTATGGAGAAGCACGGTGGAAATAAAGGGCATGCTGAGGAGCAGGCTTTAACCTATATATCTAACTTACAAAGTCTGCCTGTCTATTTGTGCCTGTGTTTCTCTCTTTCTCTCTCTCATCTTGAAGAAAATGTATACTCATCTGTGTTCTCTCTCAAAGTAGGAAGGAAGGACAATATCTTTACTCTCCCAGACTCTCACCAATTTCATAATTTAGATCAGAATATACTATTGGATCATAATTATCTTTGCCAATTAGGAGAATCTTATGCAAATGCTCCAGGCCTAAACCTCATATATCACTATATTTCAAAGACTATGGAATAGAAGAGGGATTAGTCTACTTCTTCTTGGTCCCAGAGGACAGAACTAGGAGAACTAAATGGAAGTTATACATTTAGCCTTGATTTTAGGAAGAATATTTTCTTAACAATTAAATATTTCCAGTAGCATAATCGACTATTGGGAGGTGATGGGTTCCTCTTCAGTGGAGGCTTCCGACAAAGACTGAATGACAACTTGTCAAGTATGTTGTAGAGAGGATCCCTTTTCTTGCACAGATTGGACTCAATGGCCTCTGAGGTTTCTTTCCAACTTTGAGATTCTATGATAACCCTCTTTCAGATGTAATAATATCTCATACTTATATTTTCTCCTTTGAGTCTCACAACAATCACTTAAAGTAGGTGTGGCAATTAAAGTTATTCCCATTTCACAGAAAGCACAACTCTCTGTGATCATATACTTAGAGGTTTCTTTGTTCACCCAAGTCTGATGTGTTTTCCTCTACCCAATTCTGTATCTCATGCACTTTCTTTTTGATTGACTTTGGCAAAAATCAACAATCACAATCTGCTTCTCTGGCTTCCCAGGCAATGCAATGAAACAAAGGCAGTACTAGAAAATACAAGATCTAAACAAATGGCTGTGGATCCATGGTGTATCACTGTTGGAAGCCATGTCAACATCTATCTGGGAAGACTCTGTGGGAAATTAATCTGAAGATCACAAAAGTGGTGGAAATATTACTTAAGAATCAAGTGAATGATTTCAATCCTTACTCAAGAATTGGGGAAAAACCAGGAATATTTTGTTTTTGGTTTGACCATCTTGGAAACCAGCATATCTCACTGTTCAGATCTCTCTGAAAATCCCATATGGAAAAGAAATGAAACAGATTCCCTTCTCTCCAACAATAGAAAAAGAGTAGGGATTTGGTCTTTTTCCCTTTATCATTAGTGCCTAGTACTGTACCTAACAGAAAATAGAGGTGCAATAAATTTGTTAAAATGGCTTTAATTAAATAATGGTGTGGAAAGGAGTTTGGGACAGAATTTGAGTCTTGACTGTTACTAACTAAATTAGACTGGGCAAATTATCTCCTGCTCTTTCTTGTCTCAGGTTCCTCCATAAAATGAAGAGGTTGGACTGGATAATTTCTATTCTGTTATAGCTGCCAATAACACTAGCAGGTGTTATTGTACTGGATAGAGTTGGCTAACCATTACCTGATCCTTTCTGCTCCTTTATCTGGTAGAAATGGGCAGAACTGAATCTTCCTGAAATTTTTTTTTGTCTTCTTTTAAAGGGATAGTTTAGGTATAATGATTTTTTCTACTTATCTCTTTACTTGCTTTCTCCTTGAGATTTAATTAGTTAATCCCTATTACAACAATCAGCTTGTTTTTTAGCTGAAGCACAACATAATGATTCTCAGGTTCATGTGTTTCCTTTCTATATTATGGAGTTTATATCAAATGAAAAATCATTTATACAACCAAGTAGCTTGGATCCCTGGTCAAGAAAGTTCTTAACATTCAGATAAGAATTTGAATCTCTGCTTTAATTTAAATGTTTATTTATAAATGATGAGGAGGATGGTTTTAGAAAAATCTGGAAAGACTTACCTGAACTGATGCAAAGTGAAATGAACAAAATCAGGAGACACTGTATACAGAAACAAAAGTATTGTATGATCAACTCTGAATAACTTAGCTCTTCTCAACAAAACAATGATCCAAGACAATTCTAAAGGACTCATGCTGAAAAATCCACATCCAGAGAAAGAGCAGATGGAGTATGGATGCAAATTGAAGCATACTTTTTTTCTTTATTTTTTTTTTGTTTGTGTCTTCTTTCACAACATAATTAATATGAGAATATGTTTTGCATGATTGCACATGTTTAGCCTATATTAAATACTGTCTCAAAGAGGGAAAAAGGAGGGAGAAAAATTGGAACTCTCTCTTTGTATGTATGTATATACACACACACACACACACACACACACACACACACACACACACACACACCATATACAAACACGTATACAATCCCTTGCCTTTGTGTTTGTGGCAAAAGTCAGGCTATAAGAAATATTTAAGCAAAAAAAGAAGGCAGATTATTTTACATGCATGTTCCATGATAGGTAGGAAAGGTGAAATTGGGCAAAGAAAAGTTCCTGAAGAGGTGAATGCAACCAGTATCTTAGGTCTGAATCTCCTATTTCATGATGCTTGTAGGGAACTAATAGCACTCCTCAGTTTCTTCTTACTCTGCCATAGCTTAGCTCGCCTATTATTTTTTCCTTTTAGTCTCTCTTTTAAGTTTCTCCTGTTTTCTCCTCTTGGTTTCTTATTTCTTCTGTTGTTTCTGTTTGCTGCCTATTCTTTTTCTTTCAGCTTACAGGTGATGGTTAAAGATGTTGCCTACAATCAATGCTCCTGCTCAGTTTTTTATGGTTCCCAGTTTGTCCCAGTCTGTTCCCTATAGACTCTTTCTATATGCATGTGCCTTTAGAGTTTCTGCATATGACTCAAGTTCATTTTCTGGTTCAAAGACCAAGGCAATCTCACATAATTTTCAGGGCTAAAAGGGAATTTTTGTTCCTTTGATCTACAAATCTCAGTAGGCCCTCAGTTCTCAAACCCCCATTACATCTCTCCCTGGTATTTAGGATTTTGTAGTCCCTTAAAAAATTGACTGTAGTGTACTTAAAATCTAGAATTACACAGTATAGAATCAAATTACATTAGTATTTAAAAGAACAAGGATGATTAACCCAGCATTCCAGGTAATCACCTTAGGGTGACATTCACAGAAAATATAAATCAACAGTACATAATAGATCCAGTGCGTTGCAGAGCACAACTTTACAGATTGCTCTGGTGATTTCAGGTCTAAATTTCATGTAAGATATATTATATGCACAGCATGTAAACATCTAAACATTATGTACATATCTATATGACACAAACAAAAATGTAAAATAGCAAATACAAACTGATAATGACACCAGTAAGCTATGCAAATAGTGAAATTATGTGCACTTAGCTAACAACAATCCCAGACATAGTTAACAAATATATAGTATATGCAAGATGCTATTACAAGGCAAATAAATGTAAACAAGAGAGAATAATAATAATAAAATAGGAGCAAATCGAATGTGCAGCAATTAACATGTGCATCAATGAATATATGTAATTACATACAAAGTGCATATTGTGTGGGTAAACTTTAGCATTACCATCTGGTTCCACATGTAACTATTTCATCACTTTTACCTGAGATAGTGTATATTAGTCTGGTCATTAGAAATAATCCTTACTCTTCTGTGACTTGCTGATCCATCTGTCTTTATCTTAATGGTGTTGACAGTATGGGTTATTCATCATTCTCATAGATATCATAGTCCCACCTCCCTAAACCTGAACTGGTAGATGAGCCATGCTAGTTGGCAAAGTTACTCTAGTCTGTGGAATGTATTTGTACCCTAGGAACTACATGACTGAAGTCCTTGGTGGAAAAGATTTGAACCTCTCAAATTTTTGAACTAGTTATTGGAAATGTAGTTTTCAAACTTCAATCATACTCCTATTTGGATTTCTAGATATAGCAGGAAGATCTAGCAGGAAGATCAAATAGGTTAGCCTCTTCATTTTACAGATTAGAAAACCAATTCCTAGGGACATAAAATTACTTGTCCAAAGTCACACGTAGATGGTCAGCAACAGAGGTAGATTTGGGTCCTCTGACTTCAAAGCCATTGTTTTTTGGTGACACATTGTCTTCCCTCTCTAATCTTTTTGCCACCCTGGTGCCAAAATAACCTTCCTATTAGGTCTGATCATGTTACTCTGCTGTTAAAGAACTGTTAGTGATTATCTCCTGCCATCACAATAAAATACATACTTTTCTGTTTGACATAGAGAGGTCATTCATGATCTGGCTCTATCCCAACCTTTCCAGGCTAATTAAAACATTCATTTCCGGTTATGAACTTTGTGTTACAAACAAACTAGCCCTGTTACTCCTTCCTATGCTCAGCATTTCATCTCCTGTGTCTCTGCATAGGCTGTTCCTATGTCTGCACTATGATGTGCTCGTCCTCCATCTTAGGCTTTCAGAATCCCTGGTACCTTTCAGGTATCAGTTCCAACAGAAAGTGTTACCAAGTTACTCTTGTTATTAGTGCATTCTCCCTCTCAAATTATCATGTATTTCCTTATATGTTATTTAATAGATTAATAGATTTTAGAGTTAGATGGTATCTCAAAGATTCTTTGAGACAGGAATGTCAAATATCTGGCTAAAGGCTGTCCTCATACAACCCTCAACACTCGAACCAGATGAAAATGTAATTGGAAAATATTGAACAAAATAAATAAAATATGATAAGACATAACATCACATTTTAAAACTAAGTCATTATGCAGACAGGTATTCTTATGGACTGATTAGGACTTTTTTTTTCTATTTTAGTGTAAAACCTATGTTCTAAGTCTTTCCCTTGATTTTATTGAGGTCCAGAGGTTAATTGAGGCCCAGAAAGATTAATCAATTATCCAACATTTATCAAGTGCCTACTTTATATTAGGCATTATGCTAAGTGTCGGGGATATAAAAAGAGTCAAAAGACTGATGCTACCTTCAAGGACCTCACAGATGAATGAAGGAGGGATCAAGCAAACATATATACAAACAAGCTATGTATAGGATATAATTGAGAGGGAAGGCTAAAATTAAGGGAAGTTGGGAAAAGTCAAGGGACTTTAAGTATAAGATAATTAGCCTTTAAAGAATAAGAATTTCTTTGATGGAATTTCTATATTAGCCATGTTGTAAAAGAAGACAAACACAAAAAAAACCCCAGGAAAAATAAAGAATGTGATTGGCATTCAGACTTAATAAATTATTTATCTGGATGTGGCTTTTTCATTTGAATCCTTTAAAGTTGTCTTGGATCATTGCAGTGTTGAGAATAGCTATGTCACTCACAGTTGAGCTAACCATCTTGCTGTTACTGTATACAATGTTCTCTTGGTTCTGCTCACTTCACTTTGCATCAATTCATATGTCTTTTCAGGTTTTTCTGAAACCATCCTGCTCATCATTTTCTTATAGAAAATAATATTCAGAGGGCAGCTAGGTGGCGCAGTGGATAGAGCACCAGCCTTGAATTCAGGAGAACCCGAGTTCAAATCTGGTCTCAGACACTTAACACTTTCTAGCTGTGTGACCCTGGGCAAGTCACTTAACCCCAGCCTCAGAAAAAAGAAAAAAGAAAAAGAAAATAATATTCAATTGCAATCATATACCACAACTTGTTTAGCAGTTCCCCAACTGATGAACATCTCTTCAATTTCCAATTCTTTGCTGTCATAAAAATAGCTGCTAGAAATATTTTTGTCCAAGTAGATTCTTTTCACCTTTTCTTTGGCATCTTGGAGGTACAGATATAATAGAAATATTGCTATCTCTGCAAATATTATTCTGGCCTCATTTTATAGGCGAGAAAATTGAGGACCTGAAATTTAAGAGACTGGCTTGAGGTTATTTTGATAGTATATGTATATAAGTGAGATTCAAACCCAAGTTTTTCAGATTTTTATTGAATCCATTTTACTCTGCCACCCTTTTTCTCCATAGGCAACTTATTACCACACCACCTGGTGTGGTGAGCATCAAATTAAATATAATAAGCATAATGTGTAAAGTACTTCACAAACCATAAATTGCAACATAAATGTCAGCTGTTTGCCTTTTATGTGTAAAGCATTATACTAGATAGGAGGGAGAAGGAGATACAGAGTTGGGCTACTCAATAAGCATTTATTAAATATCTAACAAATGTTAAGTACAAGGAATATAAAGACAAAAATGTAATCAGCACTGTCCTCATGAAACTTATATTCTATGGAAGGATGAGACAAAACAGCACAAGACATAGGTCCCTATTCTTGTAAAGCATAATTTAGTTAAGAGGATAAGATAATGATGATGATGATGATGATGATTAGGATGATGATAATGATGATGAAATGATGTTGATAATACTTAAACAGGATTTTATAGGGTTTTAAGGTTTGCAAAACACTTTGTAAATATTATCCATTTTGTCTTCTCAACAATCTTATGAGATAGGTTTTATTATTATATTCATTTTACAGATGAGAAAACTGAGGTAGACAGTAGTAAACTGACTTGACCAAGGTCAAATAGCTGATAAGTATCCGAGACTAGATTTAAACTTGTCTTCCTGATTATAGGTCCAGCATTCATAGCATTAGAGAAGCATAAACATTGTATTCCATGAAGTTCCCAGGAAGAAAATCTCATTACCAATTGGTGACATGTGGATGAGAAGTTTGGGGAAGATATATAAGATATATAAGATGCTATCTTGGAAAAGGTAGCATCTTACATTGAACTTGAAAGAAATAATAATAGGAAACATTTATCTGTCACTTAGTCCATAGTTTGCTGCAATTATGAAGCAGCTCAGACCACCAAAGGACAACATCTTTGGGCTTTCAAGTGATAATCTGTGGTGGAAAGAATACAGAAATTGGAGTTAGGAAACTAGAGTTTGAATCCAGATTCAACCCTTTATGATTTTGTGACCTTGGTCAAATTACCTCTTCTCTCTGAACCACAAAAACATTTTTTTTTAGTTTTAAAATAACCAAAATAAAGGGTTTGGAGCAAGCAAACCTTATAATGTGATGGATATACTCTCTATTATTATTATTGTCATTATTGTCTTTGCACCCCCAGAACCTAGGATAGTGCCTTATGTGTAGTAGGGGCTTAATAAATGTTTTCTGAATTCTCACCATGAGATTCCTTATGTAGCACAGACGGTGCCTGGCAATTACTCACCCACCTCCCACTGAGCCCTTTGGAAAGGCTTCTTGAATGGTGTGGTTTATTGTAGAAAAAAAACTGGGAGTATCAGAAGACTTGCTTTGGAATCTTAGCTCTGCCACCAGCTCTCTATATGATGTTGTTCAAGTTGCTTCCACTTTCTAAGCCTCAGTTTCTAAACTTGTAAAATGAGGAGGTAGAACTAGAGGATTTTCAAGATCCCTTCTGTTCTCACAACCTAAGAATCCATAAGCTTGCTCTCACAATCTAAGGGAAATTCCTAGGGATGCCTCCATCTCCCCACAAGCCAAGCTTTGCTCCCCCACCCCAATCTGAAATTCCTATGACTTGTTTTTCTCTCCTGGGGTGGGTGTGCATCTCTTCATGGTGATCATGCTGAGATTACCCAAGTACATTGATGAAGATGTTGCCAGGGCAACAATGTGGTTTCCTTTAACAGCGTGTAAATAGGTGCATAAATTTGTTAGCATTGGGAGTTATTGCACCGGTTCATCTTCATTAATGGTACTAATGCTATTTGGGTGACATTTTCGACACTCCTCCACTCCCCCTCCCCATTTATAAGTGATCTTCATGGGCTTCTGTGTCTTTTTGGGAAGTAAGAAATCAAGGAAAAACTAGAAATTATAAGCAGAAAATAAATCATCAGTTGTTGTCTCTGACAAAATTATGTTCTGCGTGGAAAAGAACTCTGCATCTGATTCAGTTCTGCAGATTGACACTGAGGACAGAAAGGAAAGGAGGAGGCTAGGGATTTAGATCTAGAAGGGATTTCTAATTCACCTAATCCAAACCCTCCATTTTACAGATGAGGAAACTGAGATCCACTATCAGATGGGAAGTACATAGCAGAGCTAGAATTCAAACCTTTTGTGGTCTTCTAAGCAATATACAGAGTTTAGATGACTAAAAATTTGTTCATTTATTCATGTTTTATCAGAGGTTGCATTTCTCCTTCCCTCCTTTGCTCTTCTTTACTCTCTGGCTCATATGTCCTTTCTTTGCTATGTATGACTGAGCTGCAGACTATTTCTCTGTTTTTCTGACCTGTGAATCACTGTCTGAGTTTTCCAGGGGAATCTGAAAAACGCTGAAGGGTCCACAAATCAGGTTGAGTCCAAGAGAATTTATGGCCTCCTTCAGCTCTGGGGAGACCTCTTGAAACTGGAGGTCAGTCTAAGTTTTCTCTTTCCCTCCCCTTCTTCTCAGGGAATTGTTTAATCTATTACCTACAAAATACTAATCACAATAAAGTCTTTGTTAATAAGGTATTTGCTTTGATTCATTCATTTAGCACACATTTATTTAATTTTATTTATTTCATGTGTGACCAACCCTGAAGCAAGACCTATAGGATTGAATGAGATCATTCATTCAATAGATTTGTGTTGTCTGCTGAATCATTCTTTGTTTTATTTATAAGTATCTATTAGATTCCTGGTGGATTCATTCATTTAGCAAGTAAGTAGATACTTAATAAATTCCTTTTTTTTTTTGGATTATTTATGTATCAGTTTTATATACATGTATTAAGCACCTTCTGGATTCATTAATTCATTATATTCACCCTGTACTGGATTAATTAATTAATCCAATAGGCATTTAGTAAGTTTCAGTTGAATTCATTCACTAAGTATATACCAGACCCATTCATTCATTTATTCAATAGCCTTCAAGTTTCTTCTAGTCATTCATTCATTCATTCACAAACCATGAATTAGCTACCTGCTGGATGTGAGTGAAATTTGTAAATGCTTGGTTACTTTAGAAATTTAAGTAGTTCAATAAAGCTAGGAAGTCTTGCCATTGATTGTATTATATTTGGGGGAAATGAGAACATACATAGACTGTGAGACAACTAGAAAGTAATACAAGGTTACAGATTATCAGCTTTCACTGTAATTATTCTCTTCTTCAACATAGCTCGTGGGTGACTCTGGACAACAGGGGCTATGCCCATGGAACCCAAGGTCTGGGACACTCTACTGAGTTACAAATGTTTTTGGTGTGGATCTGCTATAAATTATTCATTGAAAGTACTAGATTTAGAGTCAGAGGACCTGAGTTCAAATCTGCCAAGATTAATTAAAGCTTTCATGATCTTAGATAAGTCATTTTATCTCTGTAGGCCATAGGTTCTTCCTCTGTAGATGAAGAGCTTGGATTAGATGTCCTGTAAGGTCCCTTCTAGCTTTAGAGTTAGGAACTCACTATCAGCAGAGATAAATTCACAAAGGCTCACCCCTAGACTGACCTCGGGATGATGAATTTCTTTGGCCACAGCAATTTTCAAATACCCTCTATTAAATAAGTGAGAGGTTGCTATCTATGTCAGTAAGAAGAATGCCCATCCAGACAAAGTCACAGATCTTTGAAATCCTGCAAATCAATTACAAAAATTATAAGTCAACTGAAAAAACACAAGGGACTCTGTTAAGGCTTCAGCTTCAGGTAAGGCAGGTCAGCTATAAAACAAAGTTAAAAAATCTTTCTCACTAATCTCTTTATTGGTGCTGCTGACCAAGGGGCTCAGCTATATTGGGAATTGCTACTTATTATCCTGTTCTCTTGAATTTCACTGACAGCATAAATGCCCTTTATCTGGGCATCTGTACTAACTTTTAGCATTTATACAATATTTTCAACTTTGAAAAGCACTTTACAAACATTATCTCATTTCATTTTCACATTTAAAGTGGGTGCTATTATTATCTACATTTTACAGTGAGGAAACTGAGGCAGAGAGCTGTTAATTGACTTGCCTAGGCTCACACAGTTGGTAAGTATGGCTTTGTAACTGGATAAGATTCTACTACTAGCCACCACCTAGTTTTGCAGACTGTAACCTCCTTAAGATCAGAAGCTATTTTATTTTTTACCTTGTTAAGCAGTAGATCTGGCATATAATAAGGCACTTAACAAATGCTTGGTGTTAAATAAAGCTAAAATACTCAGTCCTGAGGCTATCATGGTGTTAAATCTGGGTACACAAACACATTCTTATGTGGTTAGGGTGGAGTCCCAACACAAGCATCTTATCAGAAATTTAATCAGATGCCCAACCCTTCCTGGAAAAATGCCTCACAATCTCATGGAGAAAGTACTCACTGTGTGATGGCCTGACTCCAGGTTCCAGAGAAAGGGTGCAAACTTAGACTGCTAGCACTCTGTTCTATAAGCTCAAATAAAGGGATTGAATTTAAGAATAATAGAACATATATTTGGGGATGGAAAGGACATCAGATGACTCTTATCCCTTCTTAAATATTCAGCCACACTTAATTCCTACAAAGTAATGGTGGTGTGTGTATATGTGTGTATGTGTGTGTGTGTGTGTATGTGTGTGTGTGTGTGTGTCTGTGAGAGAGAGAGAGAGAGAGAGAGAAAGAGAGAGAGAGAGAGAGAGAGAGAGAGAGAGAGAGAGAGAGAGAGAGAGAGAGAGAGAGAGAGAGAGGGAGGGAGGGAGGGAGGGAGGGAGGGAGGGAGGGAGAGAGGGAGAGAGAGAGAGAGAGAGAGAGAGAGAGAGAGAGAGAGAGAGAGAGAGAGAGAGAGAGAGAGAGAGAGAGAGAGAGAGAGAGAGAGAGAGAGAGAGAGAAGGAGAGAGAAGGAATTGGGGGAATTGTGTGGGTGAGTAATGCAACTCAGCTTCACTGGATTTCCAGCTTTCCCTAATTTCTATGCTGACTGAGCCAAATATTTCCCCTGGCCATGGTGCTGACCATTAACAGATTTAGAACTGGAAGAGATCTTAGAAATCATCTAATTCAATTCTCACTTTTTTTCAGGTGAGAAAATTGAAGCCCATTCAGGTGAAAAGCACAAGATTACATAGTTAATAAACAAAAGACTTGCTCAGGGTCATATATAGTATGTGTCCAATGCAGAAGTTGAGCCCAGGTCCTCTTGATTGCAAATTCACCCCTCTATTTCCCTTTGCTACGTGTTAATATATGTTACAAAACTCTCTATATTTTTGTGTTGGATAACTCTACCATATGGTAAACTTTATGATACTGCACACATTTTGCTTAGCTAAACATTGTTTCTCTCCTAGTACAACACATAGGACACATAGTAGTTTCTTTAAAAAAAAAAAAAAAACTTGTATCTCAAAATTGCTTTTGCATCATATTTATTTGTCATATAATAAAGAATAAAATAGAAAATAAAACATTTTAGTAAAACTAATATAGCAATCAAGCTTGGAACATGCAATGTTTTATATCCTTAATCCCTCTCCTTGGCAAAAACGTAGGGGAAATGCATTTTTAAAAATCTCTATTCTAGGGCTAACCTTGATCATATAATTGAGTAGTTTTCAGTTTCTTTTTCTATTTATATTGTTATAGTTATACATAGTAATTTTAAATAATTTATTATTTAATTGAATTGAATTTAGAGAGTACAAGGATATTCTTAAAAAAAAAAAAAAAACAAAAAAAACAATATGTGCTTGATCTCTCTCTAGGTATCCATTTTTCCCTGGCCAGAAACATAGGTCACTCCTATACTTTTAATCACTATCCCCTGCAGGGCTGTAATCTATCTTGAGTAAGACTGAGATGCCTTTCAATAAAATGAAAGACCAGACTTTGAACCTCACCTGTGTGACACAGGAAAATTCTTTGCCCTCTCTCTTTCTCATTTTTGTCAACTATAAAATGAGGGGATTTGGACTTAAGAATAATAGGATATAATATTTGGGGATGGAAAGGATTTCAGAAGTCACTTATTCTGATTACCTCATTTTGCAAATGAAAAAATTGAGATCTAGAGAAACTGGAACTTGCTCAACACCACACTATAGCAGAGTATAGTAGCAGAGCTGGAATTTAAATCTATATCATCTGATTCCAAATTGAGTACTTTTACCCAATGTTCCATATTGTCTCTTAAAGATTTTAAGGTCCCTTTCAGGGCTAAGATATATGAGTGTGAATCAGCAGGATGATTTCAGAAAGACCCAGAGAGATTTACATAAACTGATGCTAAGTGAAGTGAGTAGAACCAAGAGAGCATTGTACACAGTAACAAGATGATATAGTGATCAATTCTGATGGGCATGTATCTTTTAACAATGAGGAGATCCAGGACAATTCCAATGGTCTTGTGATGGAGCGAACCATCTCTGCACCCAGAGATAGGACTGTGGGAACTGAGTGTGGATTACAATATAGTATTTTCACTTTTTTTGTTTGCTTGAATTTTGTTTTCTTTATTATTTTTCCTTTTTGATCTGATTTTTCTTGTGCAGCATGATAATTGTGGAAATATGTATAGAGGAATTGCGCATATGTAACATATATTGGATTACTTGCCATCTAGGGGAGGCAGTGAGGAGAATGGAGGGAGAAAAAATTGGAGTACAAAGTTTTGCAAGGGTGAATGTTGAAAACTATCTATGCATGTGTTTTGAGAATTAAAAAAAACTTTAAAAGAAAATTTATGAGTTTGGGGATCCCAAGACTTCTTCCTGAGCCTAAGACTCCAGTCTTTCAAACCTAGTCCTCAGTTCAACATTCCATATGATCCTTTAGGTAGGATGTCTCTGTGCTACATTAGGTCAGTTACTCCCAGTGGTTGATATGTCATCATACAAATCCTTTTTGATGCGGTTAATACTTTTAGGTTTGTAATCTTCCAAGGCACTAACTATACTTGAATTTCTCTGAAATGTGGTTTAAAAGGCATTTAATTATGCAGTCTAGAAGTGAGCAAGGGAAATAGTTAGCAGTGTGAGCAGTTCAGTGGTATTATCAGGGAAGCCTTCCTGGTGCAGGTGCTTCTTCAGGTGGGCCTTAGACTAATTTTGAATGATTTCCTCTGAGAGTCTCTGAAAGAATGAGAGGAAAATAAGAGGAGGGACATTACATTATACCTACTATACAAAGGCTGAGTCAGGAATAAAAAATGCAAGTCAATTCAATAAGCATTTCTTAGATATTTATTGTTTTTGAGGTACTCTACTAGGTACTGGATATGCAAAGGCAAAAAATAAACAGGCCCTACTCTTATAGAGCTTCCATTCTAGCTTGCCAATAATGTAGGAGTTGTGGGAAGAATCTTAATCCCTTGGCATCCCTTTTTCTCACAACAGTCCTCTAAGTATTGAGATCTTTTTTTCCCCTTTGCGCCTCTTCTAGTGCTCAGTACAAAATAATTATTCATGTTTCCATAGTGTTTAAAGTTTACAAAGCACTTTCTCACTATAATCTTGAGATAACTGGCACCCATTTTTCAGATGAAGAAGTATAAGTTATAGAGTGGATAAGTGAATTTTCCTTAGCTAGATAGCTAGGAAAAAAATAGAGCTGAGATTGGAAGCCATGACTTCTAGTTCCTCATCCAGTGTTCTTTTCCCTGATGACTCTCAGAACAACCTCTTTTAAAATTTTTATCTTAACATTTTATGTATCTTATTTTATTTTATCATTTTTATTTTTTAAATAACAGCTTTTTGTTTTCAAAATGCATGCAAAGATAGTTTTCAATAATCACCCTTGAAAAAGCTTGTGTTCCAATTTTTTCTCCTTCCCTTTCCTTTATCTCCTTCCCTAGACAGCAAGTAATCCAATATATGTTATGTGCAATTCTTCTATACATATTTCCACAATTATCATGCTGTACAAGAAAAATCAGATCAAAAAGGAAAAATGAAAAAGAAAACAAAAAGCAAGGAAACAACTACAAAAAAGTGAAAATACTGTGTTGTGATCCACATTCAGTCCCTATAGTCTTCTCTCTGGGAGCAGATGGCTCTCTTCATCACAAGTCTATTGGAACTGGCCTGAATCATCTATTGTTGGAAAGAGCCACGTCCGACAGAATTGATCACTTTTGTAATTTTGTTGGTTCTATTCCCTTCACTTCACATCAGTTCATGTAGGTTTCTCCAAGCATCTCTGAAATCATTCTGCCGATTGTTTCTTATAGAACAATAATATTCCATAACATTCATAGACTATAACTTATTCAGCCAGTCTCCAATTGATGGGCATCCACTCACTTTCCAGTTTCTTGCCACTACAAAAAGAGGTACTATAAATGTTTTCCCTTTTTTTTATGATCTCTTTGAGCTATAGTTCCATTAGAGACACTACTGGATCAAAGGGTATGCACAATTTGATAGTGCTTAGGGCATAGTTCCATATTGCTCTATAGAATGGTTGGATCAGTTCACAATTCCACCAATAATGTATTAATGTCCCAATTTTCCCACATCTCCTCCAACATTTATCATTATCTTTTCCTGTCATCTTAGCCAATCTGAGAGGTGTATAGTGTTACCAAAGATTTATCTTAATTTGCATTTCTCTGATTTGGAGCTTTTTTATATGACCAAAACTTGTTTTAATTTCTTCATCTGAAAATTGTTCATAACCTGTGACCATTTATCAATTAGAGAATTGCTTGTATTCTTTTTTTGACATTGCTGAGAGTTTTTTTTTTTTACTATTAATTTATTTTAATGCAAATTACTTTGTGAATCATGTTGGGAGAGAAAAATTAGATCAAAAGGGAAAAACCATGGGAGAGATTAAAAAAACAAAAACAAAAAGAAGTAAATATATCATGTGTTAATATACATTAATATACAATACTGAATATTAGTTCTTTTTCTGGATGCAGATGGCACTTTCTATTCAAAGTCTATTGGAATTGCTTTGGATCACTGATTGATCACTGAACCACTGAGAAGAACCAAGTCTTTCATATTGATCATCACACATTCTTGATGTTATTGTGTACAATATATTCCTGGCTCTGTTTGTTTCACTCAGCATCAGTTGATACAAATCTTTATAGTCTTTTCTAAAAATTAATTGCTCATCATTTTTAATAGAACAATAATATTCCGTTATCTTCATATATCACAACTTACTCAGCCATCCCCCAGTTGTTGGGCATCTAATAATTTTTCATTTCTTTGCTTTCACAAAAAGAACTGCTACAAAGATTTTTGCTTCCTTTTCCTTCCTTTAAGATTTCCTTGAGATACAGACTAAGTAATGGCACTTCTGGATTAAAGGGTATGAACAGTTTTATAGCCCTTTGGGCATAGGTCCAAGTTGCTCTCCAGAATGGTTGGATCATTTTACAACTCCACCAACAATGAATTAGTGTCCCAGTTTTCCCACATCTCCTCTAACATTAATCATGATCTTTTCTTGTTATCTTAGCCAATCTGAGCAGTCTGAGGTGGTACCTCAGGATTGTTTTAATTATGCATTTCTCTAATAAATAGTGATTTAGAACATTTTTTTCATATAACTATAAATAGCTTTAATTTCTTCATTTGAAAAATTTTTATTCATATCCTTTGACTACTTATCAATTGAGGAGTGACTTGTATTCTTATAAATTTGACACAGTTCTTTATATATTTTAGAAATGAGACCTTTATCAGAAACACTGGCTATGAAGATTTTTCCCCAGTTTTGTATTTCTCTTTTAATCTTGTTTCTATTGGTTTTGTTTGTGCAAAACCTTTTTAATTTTATGTAATATAAGTTGTTAATTTTGCTTTTTGTAATGTTCTCTAATTTATTGAGTACTTATAAATGTGAGTCAGTTCTCTATATATGTTAGAAATCAGGCCTTTATCAGAATCCTTGGATGTAAATTATTTCCCCCAGTTTTCTGCTTCCCTTCTAATTTTGTTTGCATTTTTTTTGTTTGCACAACATCTTTTAAACTTAATATAATCAAAATTATTCATTTTGCATTTCATAATATACTTTAGTTCTTCTTTGGTCACAAATTCCCTTCTTCTCCACAGATCTGAAAGGCAGACTCTCCTTTGTTCTTCTAATTTTCTTATAGTATCACTCTTTATGAATAAATCCTGATCCCATTTCAACATTATCTTGGTATAGGAGATGGTCAATACCTAGTTTCTAACATACTATTTTCCAATTTCCAGCAATTTTTATCAAATAGTGAATTCTTATCCTAGAAGCTGGGGTCTTTAGGTTTATCAAACACTAGACTACTACAGTCATTGACTACTGTGTCTTGTGAAGAACCTAGCATATTCCACTACATTTCTTAGCCAGTATGAAATGTTTTTGATAACTGCTACTTTATAATTTAGTTTTAGGTCAGAGCAACCTCTTAATAAATGTTTCCTTAATGAATTTCTGCTTTTAAAATTTTAGAATAAATATTTTCTGATATGTGCTACAATTGTTTATAATTCTTCTCAACAAATCTTAGATTATTAGAGTAGGAAAGTATTTTATAAAACATATGTTTTTGCACTGGAACAAATCTTAGAGGTCATTAGATCTAACCCTTTCACTTTAAAGATATAGAAACTGAGGTACACACAGAGTTGTGGGTGTCTGAAACAGATTTTGAAACTATCTATCATGACTCAGAATTGAGTACTTTATCCACTACCACACCCAGATACCTCTTGCCTCATTTTATAGAGAAGCTGAATCCTAGAGCAGAGAAGTGATTAGCCCCTGGTCATATAGTTAGTAAGGAGTAAAATCAAGCTTGCAAGCTCTTTGGGAATAGAGGTTGTGCCTTACCACTTTTGTTGCAGTTCAGTTATTTGAGTCATGCCTGACTTTTTGTTACCTGATTTGGGGTTTTCTTGGCCAAGATTCTGGAGTGATTTGCCATTTCCTTCTCCAACTCATTTTACAGATGAGGAAACTGAGGCAAACAAGGTTAAGTGACTTGCCCAGGGTCACACAGTTAATAAGTGTCTAAGACCAGATTTGACTCAGCTTTCCTGATTCCAGGTCCACCACTGTATCCATCATACCACCTGTTTCCCTATCCCTTGTTCAGCCCCCATCCCAACTCCCTGAAAATAACTAAAATTTATAGGCTTTTAAAGGTTGACAAAGCACTTTATATATGTTTGACCCTCATGACAGCCCTGTGAGGTAGGTATTATTATTATTATCTCCATTTAACAGATAAAGAAATTTTGTAAAGTAAGTGCTTTTATTATCCCTATTTCACAGATGAAGAAATTGAGTTACAGAGATTAAAAATTAACTTTCACAGGTTCTTGTTGCTCAAAAAAAATTGGATCAAGAAGGAAGAAAAATAAAAACTGAGAAAGAAAACAAAATGCAAGCAAATAACAACAGAGAAAGTGAGAATGCAATGTTGTGTTCCATACTCTGTTACCATGGTTTTCTTTCTGGGTGTAGATGGCTCTCTTCATCATTGGACAAGTGGAACTGATTTGAATCATCTCAGTGTTGAAGAGAGCCACATCTATCAGAGTTGATCATCATATAATTTTGTTGTTGCTATGTATAATGATCTCCTCGTTCTGGTCATTTCACTTAGCATCAGTTCATGTAAGTCTCTCTAGGCCTCTCTGACATTATCCTGATGGTCATTTCTTATAGAATGATAGTATTCCATAGCATTCATATACCATAACTTATTCAGCCATTCTCCAATTGATGGGCATCCACTCAGCTTCCAGTTTCTTGTCACTACAAAGAGGGCTGCCACAAACATTTTTGCACATGTGAGTCTCTTTCACTCTTTTAGGAGCTCTTTGAGATATAATCCTAGTAGAAACACTGCTGGATCAAAGGGTATGCATAGTTTGAAAACTTTTTGAGTATAGTTCCAAATTGCTCTCCAGAATGGTTGGATCCATTCATAGTTCCACCAACAATGTCCCAGTGTCCCAGTTTTCCCATATCCCCTCCAACATTCGACATTCTCTTTTCCTGTCATTTTAGCCAATCTGAATGGTATGTAGTGGTATCTTAGAGTTGTCTTAATTTGAATTTCTCTGATAAATAGTGATTTGGAACACCTTTTCATGTGGCTACAAATAGTTTCAATTTCTTCATCTGAAAATTGTCTGTTCATATCCTTTGCCCATTTATCATTTTGAGAATGGCTTGAACTATTATAAATTTGAGTCAATTCTCTATATATTTTAGAAATGAGGCCTTTATCGCATCCTTTGGATATTAAAAAAAGTTTTCTCAGTTTATTGCTTCCCTTCTAATCTTTTCTGCATTAGTTTTGTTTGTAAGAGAACTTTTTAACTTGATATAATCAAAATTATTTTATGATCAATAATGATCTCAAATTTCCTTCCTTCTCTACAAATCTGAGAGGTAAACTATCCTGTGTTCTTCTAATTTGTTTATAGTATCATCCTTTGTGTCTAAATCATGAACCCATTTCAACCTTATCTTGGTATAAGGTGTTAGGTGTGGGTCTACGCCTACTTTCTGCCATACTAGTTTCCAATTTTCCCAACAGTTTTTGTCAAATGGTGAATTCTTATCCCCAAAGCTGGGGCCTTTGGGTTTGTCAAATACTAGATTGTTATAGTCATTAGCTATTTTGTTCTGTGAACCTAACCTATTTTACTGATCAACTAGTGTATTTCTTAGCCAATACCAATGGTTTTGATGACTGCTGCTTTATAATATAGTTTTAGATCTAGTACAACTAGGTCACCTTCATTTGCTTGAAAAGAAATGTATTAAGTGCTTACTGTGTACAAGGCTCTTTAAATGCTAGGGATACAAATATAAAAAGAAAGACAGCTCCTTCTCTCATGGGGCTCATATCCTAACTGAAGGAAACCATGCATATAAGAGATGGTGTCCAGAGAAGGATGTTTTTAAACTCAGAAATCACAGGTGTGCTTTGTAGAAACAGAAAGCATTAGTTGGCTCTCAAAAATGGTATCAATGATTTATATACTATTCCTCTGTAGAAATGGAGTTGGGGGAAGGATCTCCCAAAAGGCTGGAATATAACATGAAGATGATCAGAGAGCTGCAATATTATGGATCTGTGTGAGGCTAGTTATGCTGAATTTTCACCACTCAGGAGGTCAGGGATTTAGGACAAGAAAGGAAAAGCCTGTAAGAAGGGAGGAATCATGACATTCAGATAACAGGAGGGCAGCAGTATGTTGAGTCTGATTCCTTGGCTCCAAAGGGAAGAACCAGGAGCAATAGACAAAATTTTAATGAGGCAAATTTAGACTCCGGGTCATGAAGAATCTCTTGACAACTAGAGATGTCTAACAGTAGACGATGTAGCCTGTGATGTTAATGGGTCTCTCCCTTCACTTTCCTGGATATCTTTGATTAAAGGCTAAATGACCATTTATCAGAGATGCTATGAAAAGAGATTCTTGGAGTCTTATTCAGGTATGAATTGGATATAATGGCTACTCAATTTCTAAAACTGATATTCTTCCATTCAGAGGAAGTAAACCATTAGGATTCATTTGAGTTGACCTTCTTTTGAGAAGTTTCAAAGTAAGTTCCCTCAATTGGTGCAGCACACTGTGGTGCCTTCCATATGTCCCAGTTAACACCCACAGTTAACACTCCCTCTGGTCCAGCAGATAATATGCTGTGCTCTGTTCTCTCAGGCTCCATGGCCAGGAGGTGGTAAAGTGAGAATTTACTGCTTAGATTTTTATAACTACTGTAGAAATTTCCTGTTAGAGTTGTGGGAGTTCTACTTAATTACCCATGCAATACAGCATGCTGGCAAGAAAAGCTCCCTGGGAAGCAGGACCTCTGGGTTCAGTTTCTGTTCCTTCCTCTGACCACCTTGAAGATGGTCCTTAAAATGGCAGAGAGAAAGAGCCCAGGGTTAAGAGATTTTAAGAAACTGCTTGGAATACCAAGATTTGCCAATAAATAAATGCATGAGCACTTATTCAGTACCTACTATGTATTACACTTCATACCAGGAACTGATAATATGGAGACAAAAAAAAATCAAAGTCAAAAACACTTCCTGCTCTCAAAGAACTTTCATTCTTGTAGGGAAATAAGGTGTACATTTCAGTACATGGGAAATATTTATTTCTGTTCTGCATGTGCAATTATATTATTGTAGAGAATTTCTGAAGAGGGAACATTCCTTTTACCCCAAATCAAAGCACATCAGCAGATGGTCCAGAATTTGCATTTTCAGCCAGTTGCTTGGGACATTGAGATGTAAGTTATAGTTTGTATGTATGTATGTATGTATGTATGTATGTATGTATAAGAGCTAGGTCTTCTGGCTATCTATCTATCTACCTATTATCCATCTATCTATCTTTTTGTCTATTTATTTACACACATACATACATATACTGTGTGTATATACATATATATATGTATAGATAGGTAGATAGTCAAAATAAAATAATGGTGGTGGGGCAGCACGCGTAGCTAAGGGGCTCAGAAAAGGTTTTATGTGAGATGTAGCACTAGAATGATATGCCTTGCAGGGTATCTAAAAATCAGATGTGAGAAAGAAGCACATTCCAAAATATTGGGATAATCTAGGGATAATCTGTGCAAAAGATTATGGACAGATGATAGAATACTGTATGGTAGGAACAAAACTCAAAAACTATGCAATTACCACCTTTAAAGAAATCTAATTATTTGTCAATTGAGGGATATAAACATGAATAACACTTCTTAACTTCAAGGCATTTGCATTCTACTGAGTTAATAGACAAGTAAATTAATATAAGATTGTTGTTTGTCTTTCTTTCTGGAAGAGGATGACATCAGGGAAGTGATTCCATGACATGCAAGTGAATTGGATTTAAGTGAAGGAGGGAGGGCTATGAAAGGTTATCTTCCTCACTTTCTCCTTCAGAGCCATCTATTTGTTCTTTTTTTCATTTTGGAGGGGGAAATGGGAGGGAGGGAGGAAAAAATTTTGTTTGTTAAAAATTAAGTTTATTTAAA
This sequence comes from Sminthopsis crassicaudata, assembly GCF_048593235.1. Taxonomy (NCBI): domain Eukaryota; kingdom Metazoa; phylum Chordata; class Mammalia; order Dasyuromorphia; family Dasyuridae; genus Sminthopsis; species Sminthopsis crassicaudata. The sequence goes on along the minus strand of NC_133619.1, from coordinate 591,847,337 downwards.
AAATAAAAGAACATAAAGAGTAGTTCACATTACAAAATGAGGATGTTAGATATTATATTCTCTGACTTCCGGCCAAAATGGTGGAGAGAAGGCACACAGCTGCTTGCACTCTGAGTTTTCTCTCAGAATTTACTTCATGGCAAGCCTCAGAATTAATGCTTGACCGGAAAAAAACCCCACAAATAGTTACCAACAGAAGACATCCTTGAAATTCACCAGAGAAGGTCTGTTTTTGCTCGGGGGACAGGACAAACAGACTGGATGCAGGCTGAGGGCAAGAAGCAAAAGCGAGGCAGGCAGCTCACACAGATCAGACCAGAGGGAGGAGGGGTGTGATCTCAGCTGTTTCGGTGGAACGACCTTTACCTCAGTGTGGATATTTTGTCTTTGCAGCAAGCCAGGATCAGCAGAGAAGGTGTAAACACTGGAAGTAAAGAATAACCCGGAAAGCTAGCATCTCTCGGGACCTGGACATCCCCATCCCCACTTGGACTCAGCACATTCTTAGAGCCTCAGAATACAGACTCAGTGCAGCCATCACTGTCCTGTTAGTGCCTCACTGCTGTCTCCCACAGTCTGTAGAGGAAGCCCAGTAACACCATCGAGCCCCATCCCCCTCTCCCCCAGAAACAGACCAATTGTTTCTATTGTCAATTTGTTTTCCTTCCATTCTGCTCTGACAAAATGAACAAAAAATTTAAAAGGGCTCTAACCATTGACAGCTTCTGAATGGATAGAGAGCAGACTTCAAACCCTGAGGAGACTAAAAACAGATTGTCTCCAGAGGAATCCCCTAAAGGGGATATGATCTGTTCCTCAATACACAAGATCCTCACAGAGGAAATCAAAAAGGCTCTTACAAGAGAGCTAGAAGAGAAATGGGAAAAGGAAAGGGAAGCTTGGCAAAAGAGTCTGGAGAAGTCATCCAGAGTGGGTAAAGAAATCAAATCATTGAGAAATAAAAATTAGTGAGTTGGAAAAAGAAAACATCTCTCTAAAAAATAAAATTGATGAAATGGAAAAAATTCCATAGAAGAAAAAACTCACTTAAAAACTCAATTGGACAATAACAAAAAGATATAAAAAAAGTGAGTGAAGAAAATACATCATTGAAAATTAGACTAGAACAAGTAGAATTGAATGACTCAAGGAGAAACCAAGAAGTAGTCAGGCAAAACCAGAAGAACGAAACAATATAAAAGAATGTCAAGTACCTTATAGGGAAGACAACAGACCTGGAAAACAGATCCAGAAGAGACAATTTGAGAATAATTGGACTCCCTGAAAAGTATGAGGAAAAAAAGAGCCTGGACACTATTTTCCAGGAAATTATCAAAGAGAACTGCCTGGACATTTTAGAAACAGAGGGTAAAATAGACATTGAAAAAATTCATTCATCATCTACTGAAAAGGACCCTAAAATCAAAACGCCAAGAAATATAGTGGTCAAGTTCAAGAACCATCAGACGAAGGAAAAAATATTGGAAGCTACTAGAAAAAAGCAATTCAGATATGGAGGAGCCACAATAAGGATACCCAGGATCTAGCAGCGTCCACATTAAAGGAGCAAATGGCCTAGAATATGATATTCCGAAAGGCTAAGGAACTTGGTATGCAGCCAAGAATAACTTACCCAGCAAAAATGAGCATCCTTTTCCAGGGAAGAAGATAGACATTTAACAAAATAAACAAATTCCATCTATTCTTGATGAAAAAACCAGATCTACACAAAAAGTTTGATCTTCAAATACAGAACTCAAGAGGTTTCTAAAAAGGTAAAAAGAAATCTTGAGAACTATATTTCTGCCATAAAGATATGTAAAGAACATATGTATAATTTGTCCTAGAAACTAGAGGTGGAAAGGAAATTATACCATAAAAAAGGATAAAGTGGGGGTACTACATCTCATGAAGAAGGAAAGGTAACCTATTATATTTGAGAGAAAGAAAGGAGGGGGATGAACACAGTGTGTATCAATAGACATATTTGATATATGGTGAAACTCCTTCCACTTCATTGAAAAGTGGGAGGGAAGGAGTAAGTAAGCTAAGGGGAAGGGAATACAGAAATTGTGAGGAAAAGGGATAAAATAGGGGGAGGAATTTTAAGGTGGGGGAGGGATACTAAAAAGGGGAGGGCTGTGAAAAGCAAGTGGTGCTTACAAGTTTAATACTGGGGAGGGGGGTAAGAGGGAAAGAAAGGAGAAAAGCAAAAGCATAACAGAATGGCAAGCAATATAGAATTAGTCATTTTAACCATAAATGTGAATGGGGTAAACTCCCCCATAAAGAGGAAATAGTGGGCAGACTGCATTAAAAGCCAGAATCCTACAATATGTTGTTTACAGGAAACACATCTGAAACAGGGTGATACAAACAGAATAAAGGTAAAAGGTTGGAGCAGAATCTACTATGCTTCAGGTGAAGCCAAAAAAGCAGGGGTAGCCATCCTCATCTCAGATCAAGCAAAAACAAAAATTGATCTAATTAAAAGAGATAATAGGGAAGGACATTACATCTTGCCAAAGGGTAGCATCGATAATGAAGCAGTATCAATATTAAATATATACACATCAATTGGTGCAGCATCTAAATTCTTTTTTTTAATTAAGTTTATAACTATAGCTTTTTTTAACAGTACATATGCATAAGTAATTTTTTTAATAACACTATCCCTTGTACTCCCTTCTGTTCTGAATTTTTCCCCTCCTTCCCTCCACCCCCTCCCCTAGATGGCAGGCATTCCCATACATATTAAATATCTTATATTATATCCTAGGTACAGTATATATGTGCAGAACCGAATTTTGTTGTTGTTGTTGTTGCAAAGGAAGGAAGGATTGTGTTTGGAAGGTAAAAATAATCTGGGAAGAGAAACAAAACAAAACAAAACAAAACAAAAAACAATGCTCACAGTTTACATTCATTTCCCAGTGTTCCTTTTCTGGATATAGCTGATTCTGTCCATCATTGATCATTTGGAATTGGATTAGCTATTCTCTATGTTGAAGATATCCACTTCCATCAGAATACATCCTCATACACTATCATTGTTGAAATGTATAATGATCCCCTGGTTCTGCTTGTTTCACTCAGCATCAGTTGATGTAAGTCTCTCCAAGACTCTCTGTATTCCTCCTGTTGGTCATTTCTTACAGAACAATAATATTCCATAACATTCATATACCATAATTTACCCAACCATTCTCCAATTGATGGACATCCATTCATTTTCCAGTTTCTAGCCACTATGAAAATGACTGCCACAAACATTTTGGCACATACAGGTCCCTTTCCCTTCTTTAGTATTTCCTTGGGATATAAGCCCAGTAGTAGCACTGCTGGATCAAAGGGTATGCACATTTTGATAACTTTTGGGGCATAATTCCAGATTGCTCTCCAGAATGGCTGGATTCTTTCACAACTCCACCAACAATGCATCAGTGTCCCAGTTTTCCCACAGCCCCTCCAACATTCATCATTATTTGTTGCTGTCATCTTAGCCAATCTGACAGGTGTGTAATGATATCTCAGAGTTGTCTTAATTTGCATTTCTCTGATCAATAGTGATTTGGAACACTCTTTCATATGAGTGGAAATAGTTTTAACTTCATCGTCTGAAAATTGTCTAGTCATATCCTTTGACCATTTATCAATTGGAGAATGGCTTGATTTCTTATAAATTAATGTCAATTCTCTATATATTTTGGAGATGAGGCCTTTATCAGAACCTTTAACTGTAAAAATGTTTTCCCAATATGTTACTTCCCTTCTAATCTTGTTTGCATTAGTTTTGTTTGTGCAGAAACTTTTTAATTTGGTGTAATCAAATTTTTCTATTTTGTGATCAATAATGGTCTCTAGTTCTCCCTTGGACACAAACTCCTTCCTCCTCCACAAGTCCAAGGGGTAAACCATCCCATGTTCCTCCAACTTATTTATGATTTCGTTCTTTATGCCTAAATCTTGGGCCCATTTTGATCTTATCTTAGTATGTGGTGTTAAATGTGGGTCCATGCCTTGTTTCTGCCATACTAATTTCCAGTTTTCCCAGCAGTTTTTGTCAAATAATGAATTCTTATTCCAAAATTTGGGATCTTTGGGTTTGTCAAACACTAGATTGCTATTTTTATTCACTATCTTGCCCTGTGAACCTAACCTATGCCACTGATCAACTAGTCTATTTCTTAGCCAATACCAAATGGTTTTGGTGACTGTTGATTTATAATATAGATCAGGTACAGCTAGACCACCTTCATTTAATTTTTTTTTTCATTACTTCCCTTGAAATTCTTGACCTTTTGTTGTTCCATATGAATTCTGTTGTTATTTTTTCTAGGTCATTAAAATAGTTTCTTGGGAGTCTGATTGGTATCGCACTAAATAAATAGATTAGTTTAGGGAGTATTGTCATCTTAATTATTTTTGGTCATTTCTTACAGAACAATAATATTCCATAACATTCATATACCATAATTTACCCAACTATTCTCCAATTGATGGGCTCCATTCATTTTCCAGTTTCAGAGTTGTCTTAATTTGCATTTCTCTGATCAATAGTGATTTGGAACACTCTTTCATATGAGTGGAAATAGTTTTAATTTCATCATCTGAAAATTGTCTGTTCATATCCTTTGACCATTTTTCAATTGGAGAATGACTTGATTTCTTATAAATTAGAGTCAATTCTCTGTATATTTTGGAGATAGCATCTAAATTCTTAAAAGAGAAATTAAGAGAGCTGCAAAAAGAAATAGACAGCAAAACTATAATAGTGGGAGATCACAACCTTGCACTCTCAGAATTAGATAAATCAAACCAGAAAATAAATAAGAAAGAAGTCAAAGAAGTAAATAGAATACTAGAAAAGTTTGATATGATAGATCTTTGGCAAAAGCTAAATGGAGACAGAAAGGAGTACACTTTCTTCTTAGCAGTTCATGGAACCTGTATAAAAATTGATCATATACTAGGACATAAAAACCTCAAAATCAAATGCAGTAAGGCAGAAATAGTAAATGCATCCTTTTCAGACCACAATGCAGTGACAATTACATTCAATAAAAAGCCAGGGGAAAATAGACCAAAAATAATTGGAAACTAAGTAATCTCATACTAAAGAATGATTGGGTGAAACAGCAAATCATAGACATAATTAATAACTTCACCCAAGAAAATGACAATAATGAGACATCATACCAAAATGTGTGGGATACAGCCAAAGCAGTAATAAAGGGAAGTTGTATATCTCTAGAGGCCTATTTGCATAAAATAGAGAAAGAGAAGGTCAATGAATTGGGCTTACAACTAAAAATGCTAAAAAGGAACAAATTAAAAACCCCCAGACAAACACGAAACTTGAAATTCTAAAAATAAAAGGAGAAATTAATAAAATTGAAAGTAAAAAGAAAACTATTGAATTAATTAATAAAACTAAGAGTTGGTTCTATGAAAAAACCAACAGTAAATCTGATTAAAAAAAGGAAAGAGGAAAAGCAAATTGTTAGTCTTAAAAATGAAAAGGGAGAACTTGCCACTAATCAAGAGGAAATTAGAACAATAGTTAGGAGTTACTTTACCCAACTTTATGCCAATAAATTCGATAACTTAAATGAAATGGAAGAATACCTTAAAAATACAGCTTGCCCAGATTAACAGAGGAAGAAGTAAATAGTCTAAATAGTCCCATTTCAGAAAAAGAAATAGAACAAGCTATTAACCAACTCCCTAAGAAAAAATCCCCAGGACCAGATGGATTTACATGTGAATTCTACCAAACATTTAAAGAACAATTAACTCCAATGCTACATAAACTATTTGAAAAAATAGGGATTGAAGGAATCCTACCAAATTCCTTTTATGACACAGACATGGTACTGATACCTAAACCAGCTAGGCTGAAAACAGAGAAAGAAAATTATAGACCAATCTCCCTAATGAATATTGATGCTAAAATCTTAAATAAAATACTAGCAAAAAGACTACAGAAAATCATCCCCAGGATAATACACTATGACCAAGTGGGATTTATACCAGGAATTCAGGGCTGGTTCAATATTAGGAAAACTATTAGCATAATCGACTATATCATTAACCAAATTAACAAAAACCATATGATCATCTCAATAGATGCAGAAAAAGCATTTAATAAAACACAACATTCATTCCTACTAAAAACACTTGAGAGTATAGGAATAAATGGACTGTTCCTTAAAATAATCAGGAGCATATATTTAAAACCATCAGTAAACATCATATGTAATGGCAATAAACTGGAACCTTTCCCAATAAGATCAAGAGTGAAACAAGGTTGCCCACTATCACCATTACTATTCAATATTGTACTAGAAATGCTAGCCTCGGCAATAAGAGCCAAGAAAGAGATTCAAGGAATTAGAGTAGGTAATGAGGAAATCAAACTATCACTCTTTGCAGATGACATGATGGTATACTTAGAGAACCCCAAAGACTCTGCTAAAAAGCTATTAGAAATAATTCAGAACTTTAGCAAAGTTGCAGGATACAAAATAAATCCACATAAATCCTCAGTATTTTTATACATTACCAACACAATCCAACAGCAAGAGATACAAAGAGAAATTCCATTCAAAATAACGGTCGATAGTATAAAATATTTGGGAATATATCTACCAAAGGAAAGTCAGGAATTATATGAGCAAAATTACAAAACACTTGCCACAAAAATAAAGTCAGATGTAAATAATTGGAAGACATTAAGTGCTATTGGATAGGCTGAACAAATATAATCAAGATGACAATACTCCCTAAACTAATCTATTTATTTAGTGCTATACCAATCAGATTCCCAAGAAACTATTTTCATGACCTAGAAAAAAATAACAACAAAATTCCTATGGAAGAACAAAAGGTCAAGAATTTCAAGGGAAGTAATGAAAAAAAATTAAATGAAGGTGGTTTAGCTGTACCTGATCTAGAAATATATTATAAAGCAACAGTCACCAAAACCATTTGGTCCTGGCTAAGAAATAGACTAGTTGATCAGTGGAATAGGTTAGGTTTACAGGACAGGATAGTGAATAAAAATAGCAATCTAGTGTTTGATAAACCCAAAGATCCCAACTTTTGGGATAAAAATTCATTATTTGACAAAAGCTGCTGGGAAAACTAGAAATTAGTATGGCAGAAACTAGGCATGGACCCATACTTAACACCACATACTAAGAAAAGATCAAAATGGGTCCATGGTTTAGGCATAAAGAACGAAATCATAAATAAATTAGAGGAACATAGGATAGTTTACCTCTCAGACTTGTGGAGGAGGAAGAAATTTGTGACCAAAGGAGAACTAGAGATCATTATTCATCACAAAATAGAAAATTTTGATTACATCAAATTAAAAAGCTTTTATACAAACAAAACTAATGCAAATAAGATTAAAAAGGAAGTAACAAATTGGGAAAACATTTTTACAGTTAAAGGTTCTGATAAAGGCCTCATCTCCAAAATATACAGAGAATTGACTCTAATTTATAAGAAATCAAGCCATTCTCAGACGATGAAATTGAAACTATTTCCACTCATATGAAAGAGTGTTCCAAATCACTATTGATCAGAGAAATGCAAATTAAGACAACTCTGAGATATCATTACACACCTGTCAGATTGGCTAAGATGACAGCAACAAATAATGATGAATGTTGGAGGGGCTGTAGGAAAACTGGGACACTGATGCATTGTTGGTGGAGTTGTGAAAGAATCCAGCCATTCTGGAGAGCAATCTGGAATTATGCCCCAAAAGTTATCAAATTGTGCATACCCTTTGATCCAGCAGTGCTACTACTGGGCTTATATCCCAAGGAAATACTAAAGAAGGGAAAGGGACCTGTATGTGCCAAAATATTTGTGACAGTCCTTTTGTAAGGGCTAGAAACTGGAAAATGAATGGATGCCCATCAATTGGAGAATGGTTAGTTAAATTATGGTATATGAATGTTATGGAATATTACTCTTCTGTAAGAAATGACCAGCAAGATGCCTATAGAGAGGCTTGGAGAGAATTACATCAACTGATGCTGAATGAAATGAGCAGAACTAGGAGATCTTTATACACTTTAACAACAACACTGTATGAGGATGTATTCTGATGGAAGTAGATATCTTCAATATAGAGAAGATCTAATCCAGTTCTAATTGATCAATGATGGACAGAATCAGTTACATCCAGAAAAGGAACACTGGGAAATGAATGTAAACTGTTTGCATTTTTTTTGTTTTTCTTCCCAGGTTATTTTTACCTTCCAAATACAATCCTTCCTTTGCAACAACAACAACAACAAAATTCGGTTCTGCACATATATATTTTATCTAGGATATACTATAACATATTTAATATGTATGGGAATGCCTGCCATCTAGGGGAGGGGGAGCAGGGAAGAAGGGGAAAATTCAGAACAGAAGGGAGTACAAGGGATAATGTTGTAAAAAATTACCTATCCATATGTACTGTCAAAAATGTTATAATTATAAAATTAATTTTAAAAAGATATTATATTTTCTAATATCTTTTCATCTCCAATTCTATGATTCTATCACTTTAAATAAGTTCTTTTCCTTCTCTCAGCTTCATTTTCTTCCTCTATAAATGAGAAGGTTCAATTGTTTGAGGATATTCTTCCCAATCTTGACATCCTATGAATGTCTGGGCTAAATTTTCTCATTTTTGAGTTGAGAGTAGAACGTGAACTCTCCATTAGGCAGAGGACAGACCTTCACCCTAGGAAAGTCATGTCAGATCAAGCCCAATGCTTGAGGCCATCTCAGTAGATGGGATGACTCCTAGCCCCACCCCAGGGAAGCCCCAGGGCTCTGGGATGCAGAGTTGGAAGATGGTAAACAACTTCCCTTGTTTCCCAGCTATGGCCACACCTGCAGAGCAACCACTGCCCCTGGCAGGAAGCGATTAGATTGATGCTATATTGCTCAGCACTGGGGATTTTCCTGTACTGGGGATTCTAACTGGCCAATTTCCAGGTTTTTGGTGGATACTCAGTGTATTAGGAGAAAAATAACTTGGGACCCCAGAGAATTATGCCCCAGAAGTTGTTGGGTAGTCAATTTAATCTTATATTTGTGTGTGTCTGAATCTATGAGAGAGAGAGAAGACAGACAGAAACACAGAGACAGAAAGAGAGACTGTGAGACAGAGAGAGATAGAGACAGAGATCAGCATATAAACATAGATAAAGAGATGCAGAAAGACTCAGAGAGATTCTAGGTTACTTCCTAGATACTGAAGTTCATCTGCATTCTCAAGAGGGTGGGGACCTTTCATGATTTCTGCTGTGGAAAACCAGTGGGATGTAAACTCCTTGAGGGCAGAGAGTAGTAAGTGGTTTGGTATACTTGAATCTAGTGTTGTGTCTGGCACAATGAATGGAAGTTGTTGCAGTCTCCAGGAGCCATCCAAAATGGAGATCATATTCAGAAAAAAAGGGCATTGAGTTAGCCCTAAGAGTTGGAGCACAAAAAAGAATAATACCAGTCTAGTCAGCATGTCGATCAAGACAAGATGAGGTTCTGTGTGTGAATTCAAAATTGTTTAAACACCCATTTTCTTGGACTCTTGCCTGCCTTTAGGCCACATGTTTCAATTTGAATCTCCCTATTTGACCTATCTTTCTGCACCATCAACAAATCTGTCTCCTCTTGCTGGTCACCCTATAAACACTCAATCCTCTTTTCTTGAATGACCCATCACTGGTTTCTGGTCCCCTTATGCCCTAAGGTGGTACTGCTTCCCAAAGTCCTGCCCTCAATGGATGGATTTGTACATACCATGGAAGCTTCTTAGCTGTAGTCTAGGGCCAAAACCAGGGGATATGTTGGGGTGGGTGGTACAAATATAATTTCTCCTATTCTAATAGAAGCTGAGGCCCAGCAAAGTGGAATTGGCTCACCCACAGTCATTCAGACAGACAGTGGCAAGGCTGGGCCTGGAATCCAGCTCTCCTGACTTGCAGTACTATTGCACTGAGTAGCACCCCCCCCCCCCACTCCTGGGATTTGTTGATTGGACTGAGATAAGAATTTGTCTCTAAAGATCCTTGATTGAAATATTGATTTGAAAAATTAGGTTCCTTGTGTCTTCTGGGAAATTGTCATTTCACTCTGCTTTCTCGGTGCTGATGACGGGTCAGACTACATTGAGCTAATCACAGAGTTTAGGGTCTTTATATATACAGAGATAAAGAATGAGTCAAAAATTTGTGATTTTGAGAAAAACGATTTCTTATTCTTTGTTCAGAGACTGGAAGAGGCTTTTTCCTGACTTCAGGCTCTTCCTTTAGGCTCTCCCCATTTGAGAATTTAGCCTTTCTGGGCTTTGGAAACAATTTGCTTCATTTAGTGGAGAGTGGGAAGGAAAACCTAGAACTCTTTCAGAGACATCCCCTCATCTAGTAAGTCTCTGGATGAGGGTGAAAATGTATTTTATAGAACCACAGGACATAGGAGTTAGAAGAAACCTTGGAACATAGAAGGGTAGAGCTGGGAGAGATGTGTGAACATAAAATGAGAGTAGACAGGAGCTTTAGAACACAGATTGTTAGAATTTAGAGGTCATCTGGTCTAACACTTTACAGATGGAGAAACTGAGACACAGAGTGAGCAAATGACTCATTAGCAATTCCTTATCAGTTCCAAGACAACTAAGTATGAGAGCTGGGATTTGAATCTAGCTTTCCTAAGTACTAGCCTAAGTGCATCTCACAATGCTTTCCTCTTAAGCTCCTGGGCCAGACCCTGTCTGCTCCTGATCTGGCACCAGCAGACATATTCTTTCCAAAGAGCTGTCTGCCTCACTTGCTTCCAAAATATCCTTTCAATAATGCAGCGAGAGCCCAAATGCAGAGTTTCTATTTTTATTATCTTGGGTTTCTCTTTAGCACATCCTGTACATTTCCATACTTCCTCAGCTTCCCTTTGCTCCCTTTCTCCATCCTTCTGCCTTGAGACCAGCTCCCAGACCTCCCTGTCCCCTTCCCCACACCTCATCCTAACTCCTCTGCCCTCTTAACTGAATTGTACTCTAGGGTAACCAATCTTAGAACCTTGCATGTACCTGGTGTTGATTGGATAAATAGAGCAATGTGTAGGACAGAAAACTTACTGAAGTATTGAAGCTTTGGCTCTGATAGTTATTGACTCAGTGACTTCTTAGGCAAGTTTACTAAGGATAATAAGACTTGGGAAGTCTACCTCACTGGGATTCACTGAGGCAAGCAAGACCTTCTTTAACTCCATGTTGTGCAGATGTAAGCTATTTGTAAATAAGCTAAGCCTGGTTGGCCTGAGTGATTTTCTTAAAGTAGTGATTCAGGGAGGAACCAGCTAGTTAGAGAATTTAGAATAAATGTCCAGGATAAGGAATCTGCTAAATCATGGGAGAGAAAGTTGGGAGAGTCAAGAGTGGAGCCCAGAGGAGAATATTATTGTTGTTTTTGAATTTAAGCATGTTTGGTTACTACTGTTAATAAAAGGGGAGACTCGTTTAATGGGAAAAGTCAGAAGCCCTGGGCCTAAGTACCATATTTGATATTATTAACACTATGATTGGGGCGAATCATTCCGAGTCCCAATTTCTTCCCCTACAAAATGGAGTAAGAGGATAATTGTAAAGGATTTTAGCTGTCAAAAATAATAATATTTGAAGTAGGGGTTACATAGGGATATTTTGAAAAAGAATTGTGTTAATTCTGTGCTACATAAATGTGAGATATCAATCATATCTTTTAAAATTTTGTTTTTATATCAACTTGATATATATGTCTCTCTTCATTCAATGAGCTATCCATGTCACAAAGACAAAAAAATAAAGTGAAAAAGTCACTTAAGGTCAACCAATACAGCAACCTTGTCTGGAAGAATATGCAACACCTCCCAGTCACAGCCCTCCTTCTTTGGAAGGAGAAGAGGGAGGTTCCTTTTCTCAAAATTTTGCTTGGTTAATAGTCATAATATTTTGATAATCATCTTTTATAGTGGCAATAGCACCCTTCTCTATAACATGCTATAGTTACTAGCTAATGCTGATACTTAAATTATCAAATTCTGTAAGGATGAGCTATGGACATCAGCCCAGGTCTCATCTCTTTCCTCTAGAAAATAGGAGGCAAGAAGTAACAATCTAATGTTATCCCTGGAAAGAACCCTTACCAGGCCCATAGAAGTCATTGTGAGATGAAGAATACATTCTAGAGCCCTTACCCTTACTCAGGATAAAAAAAAACCCAAAGAGTTAAAGGGCATAAAACATACTAGATCTGCTTTGGAGGCCTGAATGCAGACAATAATGGTTTGTATTTACAGGTCATCACCTTGTTGGTTCCTTTCTTTCCTCTGTTTGTCTCTATCTCTGTCTTTGTCTCTCCTTTTCTCCCTCCATCCCTACCCATCCCCCTCTGTTTCTCTGTCTCTCTCTCTCTCTTCTCTCTCTCATCCATCTCTGTCTCTCTCTCTCCCTTTATCCATGTCTGTTTCTCTCTTTTTCTGTCTTTTCTCTTTTCTGTTTCTGCCTGTTTGTTTCTCTGCCTGCCTCTAACTCTATTTTTCTATACCAGTCTCTCTTTTCTGTCTCTCTCTCTGAATTGCTGTTTCTCTCTGTGTCTCTTTATCTTTTTCTCACTGTCCGTCTCTAACTCTCTCTGTTTCTTTCTGTGCCTTTCTGTATGTGTGTGACTCTCTCTCCTCTCCCCTTCCTCTAACATTTTGGTCAGCAGGACCCCTCCAAGGTGACTATGGGGCCAGTCAATAGTGGCAGGATCTTTTGTTGGTCATCCAGAGGTTAATTGGCTGCTGTGGCAGTGAGAAGGTTGGTGATTTGGACTGAGAGGTGCTTCTGGTTTATAATAGTACCCAATCTGTACCTCCATTTTACTCAGACTCCAACTCCATAAGCAGTCAGTACATGATTCCTTTGGCCTCTCTTCCTAGGACCCTCATCTCTCCTCCATCCTCACCCTGCTATGCTCTTGCCCAGGGACTGGGCTGTAGGTCTGGGAAGGGTTCCTGAGGACAGGTTCTTCAGGGCGGTTCCCAGGAGAGAGCCTGTGAGATCACCTGCAGCCTTGGGAGAGAAGATAAGGGCAGGGCTGGGCTTGTTTTGGCCTTCTGGAGATTGACTCAGAGTTCTGCTCTGAGTTGGGCATGTGCCTTCCCCTGCTGGAGGAGAGGATGCTCTATCAATACTCTCCTCTGAAAAATTCTCTCATCTTCCCCAGGGCAGAACAGGTCAATTTTTATAATTCAAAGGACCAGAGCATTTAAAGCTGGAAGAGATTTCAAAGATAATTTATTCCAACCAAGCTCATTTCACAGATGAGAAAACTTGAATCCCAGAGAGAAATGACTTGCTCAGGGTCACACCAGTAATAATTAGTGGTCAGGTTCCAATTCAAGGTCCCTGGTTCTGAATCTTGGAGTCACACTGGGTTGCCTGCCTATTTTGTTTCTGGAAGAAAGAGAAGAATTCTGGTGTAAAGTTCCTATCTCATCAGACTAATATGTGCCTGATGCTGCAGGGACATTTGTAAGTGGAAGCAGTAGCACTGACTAAGTGGCCCAGTGCCCCTGTGCATCCTCTCTAGAGGAAAAAATTGATCAAGACCTGGGTTCAAATTCTGCCATGATACTATCTCTGTGACCTCATACAAAGTCACAGTTCTTCTGGGATGCATCTGTAAAATGAAGGAATTTATCTAGATGGCCTCTAAAGTCTCCTCTACCCCCCCCCCCAGTGTATGACCCTGTGAAATTAAAAAGCATTAAGTGCCTACTATGTGCTGGACACTATAAAAGGTGCTGGGGATATAGAGATAAAAATGATTCAGTCCCTGCCCTCATGGGCATTGTACTGGTGGAGAGGAAGTGGATATACACTTTGTTCACTGATCACTAAATACAGAATACAATAAATAAACAATGATAGGAGAATTCAGATAATGCTCTTAAAGATGGTAAGACTTGAGATAAAACTTAAAGGAAATTAGGGAATCCAGGAGGTTAGAAGAAATAGATTTGATGTTCTTAGTGCAGGTAATAGCTTGAGCAAAGGTATGGAGGAAGAAAATGAAAAACTATGTCAATGGAATATTAAGTAGTCCAGTTTGACTGCAGCTGAGAGTGTGTAAGGGGAAGTGATGTACAACCAGCCTGGCAAGATCAGCCAGAGCCAAATTGTGAAGAGTGTTATATATTAACCAGAGAAATTTACATTTTATACTAAAAGCAATAGGGAGCCACAGGAGCTTCTTGACCAAGGAAATGATAAGCTGATTTGTATTAAGAATATCAGTTTGGCAGCAATATGAAAGATGCACTAATGAGGGGAGAGGTTGGAGCAAGAGTAATTGTAGAAAACCAGGAGTTGGCTCAGTTGGCTTCATTCAATGATATGACAGTGGAGGGACCTGACTTTCTGACTTCATTTTCACCTCCCCATCCTGGTACATGCTATATGAAGCAACATAACTCAGAACTCAGAACAACATCAAAACCTACAAAAGTATGCTCGTATACCAGCATGCAGACACAAAAATGCTATAATGATGTGGAAAAACAGAGGGAGGAAAACACAGAGAGAGATACACAGACAAAGAAAAAGAGAGAGAGAGAGAGAGAGAGAGAGAGAGAGAGAGAGAGAGAGAGAGAGAGAGAGAGAGAGAGAGAGAGAGAGAGAGAGAGAAGAGAGAGGAGAGATGGAGAGAGAAGTGGAGAGAGAGAAAGAGAGTGAGAAAAGGAGAGAAGAAAAAGACAAAGAGAAAAGAAAAAAGAAGGGATGGGAGAGAGAGACAGAGAAGAGGAGAGGGAAGAAAGCAAGATAGCACAATTTTCACACATATTACATGTCTATGAACTAAGACTAATGTTGATATCTTTACATATTACATGTCTATGAACTAAGACTAATGTTGATATCTTTGAATCTTTTCTGACCAGTTTGAAGCACAAATATATTTCTGTCTCCATTTTTATGATCAGCTCATATCAAATAACAAACTCACAGCCATCCTTGCCCCTTCATCAAATCATGGACAGTTTTAAAATCCACCAAGGGTACATCAGTACTTTCCTCCTCTCTGGAATCTTTCAATATCTAGTGTGTCAAAATGGTACTGTAATCAACACCTCTTATCAACTGCTCCCCATGTGTGCTGGCAAATATTTAACAATCATCTTTCTGTATGAAGTATTTCCAGTATTCTTCCTCCTATATTTAAATGTCTTAATTTTCAAGGACTGAAATGTAGAAAACACAAAAGGGAGTGGTATGTGATAAAGTCTAAATGATGGATTGTAGAGATTCTTGAATGTTAAGAGGAGAATTTGGAGTTTATATAGTAGGCAATAGGGATTCATTGATAGGTTTTGGGCAGGGAAGCAATGTGATCACATTTCTGTGTTAGAGAGACTATTCAGCCAGCTCTGGTACAGAATATATTAGAATGGGATCAGAGGAGTAATTGGAAAGAGATCAGAGGAGTAGTAGGAAGACCTATTAGGATGCTGTTACATTTTTTCATGTAAATGGTAATAAGAATCTGAAACAGGAATGGGAACAGAGAAAATAGAAATAATGATAATAATAATAACTTATTTGATCAGCCGCAGTCGGGCTCACTTGACTCAACACAGTGATGTCATTTTGGTCCTCTTCAAGAACAAAGGACAATAACCAACCAACCAACCAACCAACCAACCAACCAACCAACCAACCAATAATAACAGTAAATTTCTGTAGTTTTCTTCACAACAATCTTATGAGTTAGGCTGGGGGGAAATGAATATTCTCTTATACTTAATAGTTAATTACTATATTAAAGCCAAGATTTTGCCCCCCTTTCATTTTCTAATCCAGAAATCAAACAGTGTGGCTAATTTCTCTTAAAGATTTAGCCAGGTCAAGATCTACTCAGGCAGTAAAAGAAATTCTAAATTCTGACTAATGGGTGTATTCCTGCTCACTGTGTTTGCTCATATAGGTTCTGAGAAAATATTGTTATCAAGACAGATGATACGGAAATTGATGCCTCTTTGACCAAGATTTGAGTAACTTAAATTATATACTCCAAGGTAGCCAACCTACCATTTGATTACCAATCAGATTTCATTGTCACTCCTCAGGAACACTTCTTTGTCAAATGGCATATAAACTGTGACTCCCTTGACATTATGGGTCTTTGGTCTAAGAGAGATGATTAATTGACCATCCTTTTATTAATTGCCTGCTGGTCTTATTAATAGAGTGATTAAATTACCCAGAAACTATGTCTCTTGAAACCTTTAAAATGTGACAGGCTACACAATTGTTAAGTATTTATTAAGCACTTAATATATGCCAAGGCAGTTAAGTGCTACAGTGGATAAAGTACCAGATCTGGAGTCAGGAAGACACACCTTTATGAGTTCAAATTTGACCTTGGACACTTACTATTTGTATGACCCTGGGCAAGTCACTTAATTCTGCTTGCCTCAATTTCCTCATCTGTAAAAATTATCTAGAGAAGGAAATAGTGAACTTCCATATCTTTGTCAAGAAAACTCCAAATGTGATCTCAAAGAATTGGACAAGAATGAAAAAAAAAACACTAAACAATTATATATCAGACTGTGGGGATAGAAATACAAAGAATGAGACAAATCTCCACTCTCAAGGATTTTACATCCTAATGGAATATAGCTTTTGTATTAAAATAATGATTTTCTAAATGAGGACACTGGTTTTAGGAAAGCAAAATGATTAGAATTCCACAGCTAGTAAGTATTGGGAACCAGAACTTGACCCTACATCTCTTGATTCTCAATACAGAGTTGATTTGGAGAAGGGAACTATGGAGCTATTCAAGAAGCATAATTGGTAGGACTGAGTGTCTAACTATGTAGAGGAGGAGAAAGGGAAGGGAATAAACATGTGTTAAATATATACCATGTGTCAGGCACTGTGCTAAGAACTTTACAAATATTATCTCATTTAATTCTAATAGCAATCCTGGCAAGTAGGTGTCCATTTTTATAGTTGAGGAAACTGAGGCAGACAGACATTAAGAGATTTGTCCAGGGTCCTACAGCTAGTAAATGTCTGAAGTCATATTTGAACACAGGCCTTCTTGATTTCAGATACAGTACTCTAACCACCTACCTACTACCTAGCACAGGGAAATCAAGAATGTATCTGTAGATTGAACCTAGGTGATTGAAAAGATGGTGATGTCAGTAAGAGAAAAAGTATTTTGATAAGGAAGCCAGTCTTGGAGAATAAATATTAGTTAAGTTTTAGTTGGGTTAAAGCTTCCCTGTGAGCAGATGTCATGTCATCTGACCCACTGCCCTTATACCTCCTAACTCCTGGTTTCTCAGACCCTTAGAATGTTCAGCAACAGCCTTGCTGGGTCAGACCATAGAGTCATTGTCCTGCCTGATTTTCTAATCAGTGTCCCTTATCCAGAATTAATTAATCCAGACTTGGCTTAGAAATCTCATCTCCAAATGTCCTTGCAACATGGTACTCTCTCTCTTTTCCTACCTCCCTGCTTCCCACTGTCAGCCTGTAGCTATTTTGTCTCCAAAGTCTGGCTGGGGTCATGGATGGTAAGAATGGCATGATAACGATGATTCATTTTTTTTTCAGCCTTCACTCTGGGTGTGCGTGTGAAATGGGATGATTTGGCAAGGGTGTCAGAAGCTTACTGATTGTATCAGATCCTCTGTAGGTGGTGGTGGTTGGAGGTTTAGGGGCATCAGGGTGAATGACAACAAAGTTTTCCTCTTTGAACATTATTGATGGAAGGTTATTATAAATTTTCAGAAAAGTATTTTTCTTCCATTTCAAACATTGTCTACTTAGACTAAGAAACACTTAACTTGGCACTTTCTGTTGGGAGAAAGAGACTTCATAGAATCATGGATTTAGAACTAAAAGGGACCTTAAAAACCAGTGAGTCTGCTCTTGGTTTTATTTTACAGACAAATAATTTGAACTGAATTCACTCAGCTATCAAATGACAGAACCAGGCTCTGAATAACCATTTTTCTAACCATACCAAGCATTATACCCTATCCCATTCTACAAGTATCTAGGTAGCATCTTTTTATGCTTGGCCTTGTGTTGTAGAACACAGAGGTTAAAAATAACTCAATCCATGCCCTCCATGAACTTAGGGTTTAATAGAATATAAGCTCTTCGAAGGCAGGGATTAGGTTTTTTTTTGTCTGTTTTTCAAGTGCTTAACAAAATGCCAGGAAAATAGTTGTTTTTGCTTTTTAGTCCCATCTGACTCTCTGTGGCCCCATTTGGGGATTTTCTTGGCAACGTTATTAGAGTGGTTTGCCATTTCCTTCTCCAACTCATTTTTTACAGATGTCTGTAGCTGAAAAAACAAGAGGTGAGTGCTGAACATCTTATAATCTCATCTTGTTCTTCCCCAAAGGGATGGGATGAGTGTAAGATTGGCATTGGACCATATGATAAGGCCCTCTTTGGCTTTTCCTGCTCTATTTAGTTGTTCATACTCCTTTAAAAAGCCTTTTATCATATACTTACTTTTCTGAGGACAAGCTAAATCTCTTCAGTAGAATGTAAGCTCTTGGAAGATGGGTACTGAGTATGTATCATACACACAGGAAGTTTTTAATATCCCTAAATTCAATTTAACAAACATTTATTAGGTACCTACTCTAGGAAGATTATAATGTTAGGTGCTGGAGAGAGATAAAAAATTGGGGATAACAAAGTCTTACAAAAATAAATGTTGTCTTTATGTGTATTTGGAAAATAAAATACAATTAAATTTTTTTAAAAGAAATAAACATTAAAAAATAAAAGAAAAAAATTGGGGTAATTTCCTTCCTACTTGAGAGACAGATGTGAAACACTCTCATTTTAGAGTATAAAAACTTGAGGCCCAGAGACAGATTGTGATTTACCCTTCCTCCCAGCTCAGTGCTCTTTTCACGACAGTAAGTTGGTACTAAATTTCTAAATATCATCCCAAATTGCTTAGGGCACCAAGAGCTTGGATTTGAGAGGGATTTCAGAGGTAGGCTTAGTGAGTGATATGTTCTAGGAGAACAAGGCTCCTATTTGGCAAGGAAGGATTCCTGTGAAAATAGGGCCAAAATCTGAGGGGACAGGGAGACCCAGGCACTACAGAGCAGAAATGGGATATAATAGTAATATTGCAGGAAAGAAAATAGCAGCTCCCATTTTTATAGTACTTTAAAGTTTGTCATATACTTTCTTCACTGGTGATGTATAAGAAAGATAGAAGAAATATTTTGAAGCTCATTTTAAAGGGAAGGAAAATAGCCTTCAGAGATGTTAAGTGACTTAGCCAGGATGTGGCAGAACCAGGATAGGTCTCCCAACTTAAATCCTCATTCATTCACCAAATTTTTGAGCAGTGGTGATGAGCTAAAGCTGACCATATTTAACAGACACAGCAGAGGAACTCATAGAAGAGAGGGAGGAGGGCAGCCAGGTTGCTCAGTGGATAGAGCACCAGCCTTGAATTCAGGAGGACTCAAGTTCAAATCTGGTTTAAGAAACTTAACACTTCCTAGCTGTGTGACCCTGGGCAAGTCACTTAACCCCAGCCTCAGAAAAAGAAAAAAAAAAAAAGAAGATAGGGAGGGTTCCTGAAGCTTAGTTTAAAATTTCCGAGTTCATTAGGACCATTTTAATTTAAGGAACTTTTACTAAATATCTACTAAGTACCAAGTACTGTGCAAGTAACCAAGGACAAAAAGGCAAAATAAAATAGTTCTTATGTTCAGGGAGCATACCTCTTATTGAGTGAGGTTAAGATGTAGGAATCAATACATACCCAGATAGGTAAACAAAGAGATTTCATGGATAAGGAAGAGCCCTAAAAACTGAAGTGGGGCAGAAATCAGAAAAATGTCTTTTAAGAGAAAGCACTTGACCTTTTCTAGGATTCCAAGGTTGTTCAGGAGGAGGGAGGGCATTCCAGACAGGGAAGATCAACCTGTGCAGAGACGGGAGATGGAATCTTCTGTACAGAAAATGGCAAGTACGGCAGTTTGACTGGATTGTATTGGGCATGACAGGAAGTATTGAATAATCAGCTTGAAACATAGTATGGAGCTAGGTTGCAATGGACTTTTAAATGCTTGTATTTTATTCTGGAGTCAATAGGGAGCCCCTGAATCTTCTAGAGCAAGAGAATATCCCCATTAGACCCATGTGTTAGGTGGTTGTCGTTTATCCTTCGTTCTTAAAGAGGATCATGACATCAGGGAGGTGATGCCATGACATGCAAGTGAACTGGATTTAAGTGATGGAGGACTGTGCAAGGTCACCTGCCTCATTTTCCCCTCCAATGCCATCTGGTCCAGTGACCAGATACCTATCAGGATGACCAGAAATGGCCCTGCATGAAATGAGAGACCCTGGCCTTTTTAAACTAAGTCTTCAACAGGTCTTGGTTTGACTGAAGTTGCAACTATTCAATGATTAAGGCTATTTAGATGTTTTGGATTAGGTGATAAAAAAGATGTGTTAGAAATATCTGGATGGTAGACTCAGTGGTACAGTAGAAAGAGTTTTGTTCTGGAAGTTGGGAGAGCTCAGGATTATTCAGTCAATAAACATGTCTTGAGTGAGTCTCAATTCTGCAGCTTTGTTCTCTGAAGGAGATCCTCAAAGCTCTCTGAGTATTAGTGTTCCTTATCTGGAAAATAAGGAGGAATAAAACATGGTACTGGGGAGAGGACATTGAACCATAAAGTCAGACTGAATTTGAAGAGTTATCTCTATCACTAATTTCTGAGTCTTATTTTTCCCACTGGTAAAAGGAAACTTTTTCAGCTCCTTCCTTCTCCAGTATTCCATGATTTGGTATTTAGTATCCAAGACTTCCTCTGGCTCTGATACTTTGGGGTTCTGGCATTCCAGGGCCCTGACTATATGTCTATGGGTGACATTGGCAAACTGGAGTACACTCAGAGGCAAGCAATTAGGATGGAAGGGGATTGGGTCCTATGCAATAAGAGAATCAGTTGAAAAAATAGGACCATTTAGCCTGCAGGAGAGAAAATTTAGTAGAAGGTGAAGGGTTATTATCTCTAGGCATTTGAAGGGCTGTCATGGGAAGAGGGATTTAATTTATTCTGACTAACTCCAGAGAGAAGAACTGGGATGACTAGGAGTTCTGAGGATCAGAATCTCAAAGAAATGGATTTGGGCTCAGTGTGAAGGAAAACTACCTCATGATCAAAGCCATTCAAAAGTGGAACAGATGGTTTTTATAGGTAGTGAGTTCTCTCCAAGTGGAGGTATTCAAGCAATGGCCGGAGGACAAATTGTTTGTTGGGTTGTAGAGGGCAGTCCTACCCAGGGAGTCTGGACTAGCTGTCCTTCCACACTCCCTCCAGTTCTGAGATTTTGCATTATTGTGATCCTGCCAGGCTCATTCTCTGTCAAGCTGGGGGACTATAACTTGCTAGTGGGTGACCAGTGTGCTTTACAGGAGCCACTTGTCTAAGCTGGGAGAAAGCGAGGTCCCACTTCCCCTCAGAACCTGACATCTTGGCACCTCC
Source organism: Sminthopsis crassicaudata (assembly GCF_048593235.1). Taxonomy (NCBI): domain Eukaryota; kingdom Metazoa; phylum Chordata; class Mammalia; order Dasyuromorphia; family Dasyuridae; genus Sminthopsis; species Sminthopsis crassicaudata. Next base: position 591,825,743 of record NC_133619.1, on the reverse strand, counting down.
CCACATGGCCCACTCATCAGATAAGAAGGGAAAGAAGGGCTCACTGATGCCCTTTGGCACCAGAGCTGGTCCCAGGTGAGAGGAGCAGTCCAAGTCTGTTTAGTCTTTGCATTCTTTGGAGCAGGAACTCTGCATCTCTGGGAAACCCAGGCTCCACTTGCCAGCAAGATTGGGAAAGGCAGAGAGACAGGAGTTGGTGGCCAATCATTTACACAGCTAATGGCCCATTTAATGAGGTATTTGTTCAGAAAGGCAAACATTTTAAAAATCTATAAAATCACAGGCAGCTGGCATGACTCAATATCCCCATAATTACTGTCCTAGTCTTGGCGATTATCATTACTCACATTAATAAGCACTCATTCAACACCCACAAGATGCTGGGCAGAGCCCCAGGGAGAACCAGTGCCTGTCTGTCCTCAGGGGCTGGGCCGGAAGCCTGTCTTTAAGGCACAGTAATAAATCATATGGGTATTGTAACTGTCAAGGTTTTAAACACCTAAAATCAGCACTATCATTAGCAATCAGTAATCACTGTTATAGAAGAATAAATCTTGTAATCTCCAAATTACCTGTTTGCACCAATTTGAGACTAACTGATGAAACATAGCAATCCCAGGGGGAGGTGCCTGAGGCACCCAAGCAGATCTAAAGACAAAAAAAGAGACAGATACATAGAGAGTCAGGGGGGGAGAGAGAGAGAGAGAGAGAGAGAGAGAGAGAGAGAGAGAGAGAGAGAGAGAGAGAGAGAGAGAGAGAGAGAGAGAGAGAGAGAGAGAGAGAGAGAGAGAGAGAGAAAGAGAGAGAGAGAGAGAGAGAGAGAAAGAGAGAGAGAGAGAGAGAGAGAGGAAGAGAAGGAGGGAGGAAGGGAGGGAGGGAAGGGGAGGAAGGAAAAGGGAGGGAGGGAGAGAGGGGGTAGGGGAGGAAGGGAAGAAAGGAGAGATAGAGGGAGGAGGAGGGGGGAAAGGAGGAGGGAGGGGAGTTGGGAAGGGAAGAGAGAGGGAGGGAGGGAGGGAAAGCCAGAAGGGAGAGAAAGGGAGGAAGGGAAGGAAAGAGGGACAGGGACAGGGAGATAATCTGAGAGAGAAGAGGAAAGATATAATGAGAAGATAATAAGAAAATAGAAAAAGAGATGACATTAAAGAGAGCTAGATGCCAGGGGAGGGGAAGGGAGGTGAAGAAAGAGACAGACAGAGACACACAGACACACAGACACACACACAGAGAGATGGAAACAAGGACAGAAAAACAGAAAGAGACAAACAGAGACAGAGAGATACAGAGACAGAAAGAGAGAGGGGAGAGAAGGGGGATAGACAGAAAGGAAAGAAGGGAAGGAGAGAGAGCACATAAGAAAACATAGCACTTTTCTTTACTATCCTGAGAGGTTCTGTGCAGACACTTCCTTGCAAGTTCATTTTGTAAATGAACTTAACAAAAAGGGACTTTAGGGGTAATTTATTTCAATCCCTTTATTTTTACAGATGAGGAAACTGAGTTGTGAAGCCTTAAGGAGGTTAATGGATTTACTCATTGTCACTCAGGTTGGGAAAATGGTACCCTATAGATTATAATTACTTCAGCCATCACCATATCCTGCATAGACTAGTAAGATTTAAAGCTGGAAGGGACTTTAGAGGTTTTTTGATCCAACCTCTAATTTCCCCTTTTATTCTCTTTTTCTTCCTTCCTTCCTTCCTTCCTTCCTTCCTTCCTTCCTTCCTTCCTTCCTTCCTTCCTTCCTTCCTTCCTTCCTTCCTTCCTTCCTTGTCTAGAATTGGGGTACCTAAATGAAATTAGGGTTTAATTGAGGTCTAGTGGCATGTTCAGAGTACAGGGAGCTCCCCTGCAACCCCTTTGGATTTGACACAAGGATATGGAGTTAAATGAGGTTTAGTGGCGGCTCAAGAATCCCTTGCAAAGGAATTTACACACCCGAAAACCTAGATTGATAAAAGAGGTTTATTTTGGGGTTTGGAAGTAAAGTTAAAGTCTAGTTAGTAAAAGGTGAAGGCTGAGATAAAAGGACACCAGAAATAGGATTCCAGTGAGCAGAGAGTCTTTGGTGCCAGGCATGGTGCTGGCATGTTTAGACCCTCTGCAAAGAGAGGACTCCAGCTTGGCTCTTTTATATTGAGAGATTTAGCTAAAGGGGCCTGTGGGTGGAGTCCCAAATTGGCTCCTCACTGGGTTTCAGTGAAGGTGGGAATTTGCTAGGTTGGGGTTGAGGATCATGAGCAGATCATTAGAATGGGGGCTGGGATAGCCCAAGTTGGCTCAGATCCTTGATGGGGGTTGTGAGAGTCCGGATATCTCCTATTGGAATTCAAAGGGATGCTTTTGACCAGGATTTGTGAATCAAAGGTCTTAGCTTCTTGAATTGATCAGCTAGGAGGAGCTGGGGATCAGAAAGGAATAAATCAATCTGAAAGGATTAGTCTTAAAGGGACCACAACCCGCATCACTTCCTTCCTTCCTGTCTCTGTCTCTGTCTCTTTCTCTGTCTCTCATTCTCTGTCTCCCTTTCTCTCTCTCTCTCTCTCTCTCTCTCTCTCTCTCTCTCTCTCTCTCTCTCTCTCTCTCTCTTTCTTTTTTTGCTGAGGCAATTGGGGTTAAGTGTCACACAGCTAGGAAGTGTTAAGTGTCACCATATTTGAACACTCAGGTCCTTCTGAATTCAGGGCTGGTGTTCTATCCTCTGCACCATCTAGCTGCCCCCTTTTATTTTCAAGAAGGAAGAAATTTCCTCTAAAGAGTAACTGTGTCCCCAGACCACATTCAAAACCTTCTCAGGAAGCTATGGTAAAGAATGAAGCTATGTTTACTCACAGTTCTGTTTTCTAGGGAATATATTTGTACTTTCAATATCTCTTCAAATGACAAGGAAATCTAAGCTCCATTTCTGACATCACTTTAGAATTTAGATTCTTTTTAGACAAACCAACAATACCTTTTTAAGTTACACATGTTGGGGGCAGGGGAAGAGAATGATATACCAGATCGACAATTCTGTGATTTACAAATATTCTGATTAGTGAGCCCTCTATGTGGCCAGATCTAGACCTAGCCATACTCTTTCACCTAACCATTTTCCAACATGTTGCTATTTATGCATCTCCTTTTTCATCCACTCCTCTCCCTAGTACCAACTGCTTCCCTTTCTCTCTTTCCACCACTCAAATCAATGCTAGAACTGCTTCTTGAGAAGCATGTATCAATTAATTTCTCTCTTTATCCATATCCTAGTCCAGTGATTTCCTGGACCTAAACACCCTTTTTTGGTCAACATAACTCTATCTTGTTTCTTCATTAAAAGGTTAACTCCTTGAGGGCAGGAACTATTACTTTTCTATTTATATTCCTAATGTTTATCATATAGTAAATATGTAAAGAATGCTTTCTCATTCATTCCAAAATGTCCAAATTGTCTTCCCTTAAAAACATACTATGCGTGGATGCCTATGGCTCCATAGTGGAGGTCAGTTCTGTGAATAACTAAGGCTTAAGAATAAAGTCCTTCCCTAAGTTTCCCCAGAGGTCAGTGACTTTTCTATCCTTCAGATGAAGGCTGGATGATCACTTAGGGAGGAGGGATGCTGGTAGAGGGAATTCCCATTCAGGGAGGAGTTGGACTGACTGATTTCCGAGGTCACTATCAACTCTAACATTCTATGATAAATATGAAAAGAATCCATTGCCCAGCGTTTCCTCAATACGTAGCTCTGGAATTACAGGAATCAAGGACTGACCAGCACACTCAGACAAATTTCTGGGAGTTGGACAGATTTCCAGTAAGTATAATATTTTTGTACTCAAAAGCCACGTGGATAGACTGAATAAGTGGGCTGACTGTTTCATCTGGTATTTTTAGAACATCGCATTCTTACCTCATGTGAAAGTTTATTCAAAATTCAAATGGAAACGCTATATTATATTTAAAAAATGCCTTTCCTATATACTTTCCTGGGTTACTAAGGAAACCATTCGCAACATTGCGCCAATATTGTTGCTATAACAAATTAGCTATTCAACAATGTAGATGATACTTTCCCCCCCTTACTCTCTAGCAAATTTCACGCTGCTTGAATTTATTCGTTTGTAAACCAGAGCAGTGGTAACAATAAGAACACTGCTGTCAGTAAAAGGATACTCTGTCCTAAACTCAAATATAGAATGAATGGGTGTAAGGAGTAAGGACTTATAGTGTTGCTCTACTGGTAGATTTTTGGTCAGTAACTTCTTTTGGGGTCTAGAAAGTCAGGAGTTGGATAAAATGTTTCCTAAGGACCTCTTCTATACTCAGATTGAAGAGCTTGAAGCGAATCTCTTTTCCTTTCTAAGGTTCATTTTTCCCTTTTTAAAAAATGACTGGTTTGGGTAAATTTCTTCTAGCTCTGACATTGTGAGTTCTAAAGGTCTTCCCAACTCTGACATTCTAAAGTCCCTCCCACTTGTGATGTCCAGTGTTCTAAAAAACCTCCTAGCTCTGATGTTCTGTATTCTAAGGTCCCTCCCACTTCTGACATCCCATGTTCTAAGATCTCTCTTAGCTCAACAAAGACTTAAGGATAGACCCCCTCCACCTCCAGGTTTCCTTAGATGCCTCAGTGCTCAGACATTCTCAGATTCTAGAACCAGAGAGCTCTTTGCCTTTTACTACTCTGTCTCCAACATGCAGGGTAGAGATTCAAAGAAGGATGCTGTCTAATAAGAATTTTGATAAATTCATTAATATTTAGTGGCACCTCAGTTTCTGGGATTTATTTTGTGGTAAGTCAAGTTATATGAGGTTTTTTTTTTTTTTTTTTTTTTTTTTTGAAGTCCCAGAACCTGTGGTGGACATGAATATAGACAACTACCACTTCTGAATTTTTCCCATGAAGCACATGAACCTTTCCCGGGCTTTCCAGCTGGGTGGAACAAGAGATAGAGAGCACTGAGTCTGGAGAAGTCTTGAGTTCAGGTTTGGCTTCACACGTTTACTAGCTATGTTGTCCTGGGCAAATAATTTAACTTCTGTCTGCCTCAGTTTCCTTAACTGTATAATAAGGATCCTAAAAGCACCTTCCTCCCAAGACTGTTGTGAGAATGAAATGAGATAATATTTGCAAAGCACTTAGCACATTGTCCCACAAATAGCAGGGATTTAATATATGCTTGTTCTCTCCCTTACCCCATCTGCCATCCAGTTACTTAAGGGACTGGGAGCCAGAAGGTCCAGGTTCTAGTTCTTACTCTGCCATTTACTCAGTCCTCTTCCTTCCTTTCAGTTTCAGTTTCTGCATCTATAAAATATAGAAGCTGGATTTCATAAACCCTAAATGCTCTACCAGTTACAAGATAGGATGGCCTTTCAGCATGATTCTTTGCCTACCTGGGCTTCAGTTTTCTGATCTGTCAAAGCAAGGAATTGAGCTAGTCTGTTAAGCCATTCTCAGTGCAGATAGTACACAGGCTTTGTTTTTGGCTACATTCAAAGGTCCACTATGGCAAAAGAGCTGAAGGGAGAGGAAAGTTTTCCTAGCCATCTCTGTTAGTGAGCCTTAGGTTAAGCCACAACAACTGGTGAATGCCTGAAACAGCTCAGACTGTGTTTGGTACGTGGTGCAAAGTGTGTGTTAATCGCACTTTCCTGGAATTTAGCTGTAGAAAACGAGTGGGGCTGGCCAGCCCTGCAGGCTGGGGTGCCCAGCCTAGCAGGAGGGCTCCTGCTTCTCTCTTTCTCAGTGGGGGGAGGGGACGTTATTAATGAGGGGATGGATTAGAACAGATGGGTATTTTTGACACATTTCCCTGTGTTGTTATTTTCCAATTTCCCATCTTCCCACCACCTAGTACTGTGCATTTCTCTTGGTTAGGAGTTGAGAACTCGTGATATTGGAGGGAAGTCTGGGGAAGGGAAAAGGGACCTAGGAGTGTTCAGTTTTCCCCTGAGAAATAAAGTGGACATGACTAAACCAGCATGGAAATAATAATATGCCAAGACAGGGGAGGGAAGGGGCAGTAGACATTGTTTGTGAGGTCTCTTAAGGTAACTCAGGATGGAGGAAAGAATCATGTAAGAGCTGGAATTGGAAGACCCAAGTCCAAATTCTAATTGACATAATATAACCCTGGAAAAGTCATGGCACATATCAAAATCTCAATTTCCTCATCCTCAAAATGGGAACAATACCCCTTATGTAACTTGGTTCATGAGATTTTTGTGAGAAGGCAAATTAGATAGATAGATGGATGGATGGATGGATAGATAAGGGAGATGGACAGATAGAATATAGAGGGATTACATGAATTGGCATAAGCCAACCAACACTATCTTCCTCACAGGTAGGTTGCAAGAAAGCACTTTGGAACCAGTAAAGTGTCACCAAAATGGGAGCTATTATTATCCCTCACCCATCATTCCTCTATCCTCTAGGCTGGTGCTGGCGTCACCACTCCTTTCTTTGATTGTCCTTCCCTTTCTGCAGCCCGGAGGCAATTTGCATTGTAAATGGTGTTTGTTAGGCCCTGAAATAATATTAATCATTGTAAAACAATTACGTTGCATAATTTGCACATAAAAAGGAAAGAATGAACCTTTTTGCATGAATTAATATTTCCGATAATACACCATCATTCTTTTCCCCACAAACAATGAAGCCCACATCTGCCCTTCTAGCTAGAAAAGGCTTCTGAAACTTTGAAGGCGTGATTTCTTGAAAAGAAATGAACTATCTTGCCGTACCTTCTTTGGAGCTGGTGGTTGGCCCTGGATCAGAGATGACCCATTTTTGGATAGATCCAGGAAAGATAGCAAGTAAGGCTGACAAAAAGAGGAGCTTATTCTGTGGATGACGCTGATCTAGGAGAAAGCACCCTAATCTGCAATTAGCGATTGGCATCTGATCATGGCTATTGTCCATATTTATCATGAGACTTCAAGCTCTAAACTCAAGCACTTATTAGCTTTGTGGCCTTGGGCAAGCCATCTCATCCCATTTGCCTCAGTTTCCTCATCTATCAAATGATCTAGAGAAAGAAATAGCAAACCACTCCAGTTTCTTTGACAAGAAAACCCCAAATGGAGTCATAAAGACACAACTGAAATGACTCAACAGCATTAAGTTCCATGAATCTTAGTTTTCTTTTGTAAGATGGCAGAAATGATAACTTGCCCTCTTTATCCTAATGGGCTGTTATGAGAAAAAGTGCTTTTTATGTCCTAAAATATTACATAAATATGAGTTCTTATTACTGTCATCATTAAAGTGTCTTAAGTTGCAAAGTAGGCCCCTTTAGCTTCTTCAGGAATTGTGACTCCCTTAGTTGATTTGGATATAGAAAGAGCTTAACAAGCACATGCTAAGCAATTGAAAAAAATTCCTCTTTCCCTCTTCTGAAAGGCAGTTCGAATCATGGGAAATTGACTCAGGACTACAGGGCCTGGGTTCACCTCTCATACCTATCCTTTACTCAGAATTCTGAGATTCTATGATTCTATAACATGAGAAATTCTTTCCCCCTCCAACCTTCTCTCCCAGTTTCCTTCCCAATTCTCTGTTGCCTTTCTCCCAAATCCCAGGAAGCTAGGTGTGGAACAAGGTCTTTTCCCTTTTCCTTTTCCACTCAAGCCAGCTTTTCCATGGATGGCACAGTGTCCTTGATAACAGTCAGGAAGGGGGCATCAGTAAGTGAAGTAGAACTCTCCCCCCAAAGGAGATAAAAGGAAAGAGCCTGATAGACACAGAGAGAGGAGAGTCTAGAGGAAGATACTAAGCCTGGGCTCCAGCCCCAGCTGAAGTAAGAGAATCTAGATGGTGGGAAAATAACACAGGGAAGGAGCTTTTTTGACTCCTGCCCCTAATATCCTAGATCTATTCCAATCCCAAGGACAAGGATGTTTGACCACACTGGAGAACATAGATTGTCTCTTTCTGCTCCACAGACATATGTGAGTGAAATATGGTTGAGCAGAGCCAGGCCATGGCCCCTCCTTCAGGAGTAGCTGCAGCTGGGAGAAAGTGTGGCTTTGATCTGAAAAGGCAGCAAGAAGGGAGGAGGGAGGAGAAAGAATTAATTGAGGAAGAGGGATAGAAAGAAGAAAGGTGATAGGAGAAGAGAGTTATGAAAGAGGGGAAGGGTAAAAGGGGACAGAGAAAGTAAGGGAAGGAGAAGGGGAAGTGAGAAAGGTTGAGAAGGAAAAGAGAAGGAATAGGAGGAGGAGATGGAAGAGAAGGGGGAGCAGAGGACAGGAAGAAAGTCCTTTTGATCTGAGTGACCATAAGCCAGTCCTTTACTTTCTGTGGGAGTCAGTTCTCCTCTATAAAATGAAGCAATTAGAGTAAATGGTGTCCAAGGTGCCTTCCATCTCTAGCATATGGTTCTAGGGGAGATGGGAAGGATAAGATAAAACTCTTAGGGGAAGAGGGAAGGCCAGAGTTCCCTAGAAACCTGCCTGGGTTTTTTGCAAAAAAAAAAAAAAAAATAGTTTCTCCAACCTTTTCCCCCCACCCAGTGACATTGTTTATGCAAAATGTAGAAACTGGTCTTTAAAATGTACTGAACTGGCCCTGTGTCTCACCTTCCTAGCTTGTTCTTCCTATGCCCTATCTCCTGGAGAAAGGGTGGATTTGAGGGGAAGGAGGGAAAAATGTAAGGGAACTCACAGTTAGGGGAGTCAGGTGGAGTATGCTCATGTGAGTGAGTGTGTATATGTATGTATGTAATAAAGAGCTTGCTTACTAGGCAGACCCCCTCCCCAACAAGCTTTCACAGGTCTAATTATAGGGAGCCTGCTGAACAAATGGGTAATTGATACCCAAATTAATTCTGACTCTTACCTTTAAATAGAACAGTCAGGTAGTGAGTGCTCCTGGGGGACAGGCTGTGAGCTAGTGCCCCCAATACCAGGCACTGGGTGTCACTCTCAGTCCATACAAACATACCTGCAGGTGGTTTTTTTCTGCCTCTACCTACGGTGAGTTTTAAAGGCATAAACCCTGGAGAGGATATGACACCCAAGGATTGCTAGCAAATGGAGAGTTGATGGCTAGGGCTGAGGCCGAGTAGTCACTCTACCAGGGCAGAGATATCTATGTGGTCCAGGACGTCATTTGAGCAACCCTTGGACTAGAGACTAATTTAGTTCTGAGCCCAGGTAGAATTGGAAAGAAGATGAAAAGGAAAACTTAAGGTCATGGGAAAAGCCTGAGGCTAAAAGCTAGAAGACCTGAGTTTCTTTTCCCAATCCTGCCACCATCTTATTGTATGACCTTGGATAGCTGCTTTTCCTGTTGGAGTTTCTGTCTCCATATTCTTTTTTTCTTTTTTTTATTAAAGTTTTTTTTTAATTTTCAAAACATATGGGTGGATAATTTTTTAACACTGACCCTTGCATACCCTTGTGTTCCAAATTTTCCTCTCCTTCCCCCCACCCCCTCCCCTAGATGGCAAGCAATCCAATATGTTATACATGTAAAATATAAGTTAAATTCAATATATGTAAACATATTTATTTAATAATCTTGCTACACAAAAAATCAGATCAAAAAGGAAAGAAAATGAATGAGAAAACATGCAAGCAAGCAAGCTAACAATAATAAAAAGAGTGAAAATGTTATGTTGTGATCCACACTCAGTTCCCACAGTCCTCTTTCTGGGTGTAGATGCTCTCTTCATTACAAGATCATTGGAACTGGCCTCAATCATCTCATTGTTGGAAAGTCTGTCTCTATTTAAAATGGAGGATTTCTAGTAGGTGGTCTCTGTGATCCTTTCCAGCTTTCCTATCCTTTCCATAGTCATGTTTATCCCATCATATTGCCTCCTGGTGATTCTGAGCTACTACTTTGCTTCTAAACCCTCCCCCTAATTCTCTCTGGAACAAGTTCATGACCTATAGCCTTCCTGAGTATGCTCTTTCATGGCCTTTGTTCCATTCTCTGATGGAATTATTTCCATATGGAGAAGATGAAGATCTATGGGAAGATCTATGGGACAAATAATAGTTTAGCTAGATATCTACACTAATTTGTGCAAAGGCATCAGTTTTTGCAAATGGGCAGGTATTTCACCATAGCTTAATTAAACAGATTTGCATTTTAACCAACATTTCCTAGGCACTCAATGTCCTATGCCAAAGGAATAGCTATAATGGTGGAAATGACAGGATGGCTACAAAGAGATAGATAACAGTCTCAAGATATAAAGAATCATCTGATTTTGGATCAAGGTGACTGGTTTTATCAAAGGTCCTAGGTTCCCTTGCTCTACTTTCCCTTTCTCTTACACCTGCTTGTATCCCCCCCACTTTCTTCTGCTAGATAAAGACAGCTGGATAGAGGGTACAAAAAAGCCTTTATGTATTTGAAGGGTCAATGTATCAAGCATTATTCTGGTAGACCATAGAGGTCAAAACAAGAAGAGCATGAATGTTACAAAGAAGATTTAGGCTTGATTTAAAAGAAAACCTTGATAACAACTAAAGCTTGCCCAAAGTGGAATGGGCTTCCTTAAAGAGTAGGGAGTTGGCCTTCATTGAAGATCTCTAAGAAAAGTATAGATAAATATTTCTTGGGTACAGTATGGAAACTTTCTGGTTCAGTTTTGTATTCAACTAGCCTCTGTACACCTTTCTCAGTCTGCATTTTTGTGCTTTGCAGTCTCAGGGCTGACACTATCATGACCACTTCACTTTTTTTAGACTTAGTTTTTTGATCTCTAAATTGGGGATAACCCCTGTAAAGCTTGTCTCACAAGAGTGTAACTAAACATCAAAAAAGATTGTGTGTAAAATATTCATGCGAAAGGAAAGGATTGTTATTGTTTGTGAGGTACAATGATAATGCCCTTCTTTCTATGGTAGGGTATATGGTAGGAATTCTTTCTGTGCAAACTCCTGGAGGCTATGGGATTTTCATAGTAAGAGTTTATGCTCTCTTCCACATTTTCACAGTTGTTCTTGTTGTCTAGGTTCCTGGAAAGACTGGGTGATGCTGCTTCCATTTCCACCAGCATTTTCCATATCTGATTGCCTCACTGGAGGGTTCTCCTTATGTAACTAGAGAAAGCATTGTTTCTATTTGTATTTTGGGGCCTCCAAAGCAGGAGTCTGCCCCCTTGTGTTTGGGTCTCAGTCTCTAGATGTAAGGATGGAGCAGTGAAGCTGCAGAGAAGGGGCAGCTATCTCCTGCATGATCACCAACTCATGTCATTCCAGGGGCATGGGAGAAAGGCCAAGTGGTTATTTTCCTTCAAGGACTCTCAGCATGAGAAAATCCAATGGCATTTCAGGAAGCCTCCTGAGGCTGGGCTCTTTTAAAGCCTTTGATTAGAACCTAGTCTGCCTCCTTTGCTTGGGATTGTTCTTTTCCTTCAAGTCCTGTCACTAGTAGGAGAATTTCTCTGGAGAGTGTGTGCCTTTGTGTCTGTATAGCTATGCAAGTGTCTGTCTATTATCTGGATTTGGATTTCATATAGAAGTCAAAAGGTCATAGAATTCATGCCAGAAGAGAACTTAGAAATCATCTGGCCCACTCCATTTTATTTTATTATGAAATTGGCTTTCCCTATCTCATTCAGGTGGGAAGAGTAGTAGCCATCTACAGAACCAACATTATTGTCAATCTATTAGCAAACTCTGATGGTTCTAGTTCTAACCCGGGCTAGCACATCCCATATTGGGCAGTCTTATGGCCCTGACTTTTGAGAGTTTGTCACATTGAAGCTAGATTTAATGCTGATACTCCTTTAGACCACTACAGCTCAGACCTCTCCATCCAGCTCAAGTGATCTACCAGCCTCAGCCTCTCTCAGAAGCAAGGATTAGAGAAATGTGCCATCTTTGAGATTCTAAGAGATTCAAAGGATCATAGAATCATAGAGTGGGAGTTAAGAGAGACTTGAGAAGTTATCTAGTCCAGATGGATGAAGTCCAGATAGGTCAAGCAGGGAATTGTCCAAAGCTACATAGGTTATAAGCAAAAGAGGCAGTGGTGGGTCCATGCCTTCCTGATTATTACTCCATTATCTATATCATGTTGTGTGCAATAGGAAGGTACCATATGTGAGCACATATTTCTGGGTGCATAGCTGTGCCCCTGCATGAGCATATGTGTGTCTATGTATGTATGTGCATGTCTGTACATATGGAGTATCTATGTATATGATTACGTTTATTCTTTGTGTCTGTATGGGAGAGGCTATATGTATATATGTGCAATGGAGCAATACATGCAATGCAATGTCTCTCTGAGGATGGATATATCCATAGGCATATGTTATATATGTCTGAATATTTATATATATATATATGTATATATGTATGTATGCATGCCTGTCTGTCTATAATCTAAGTATCTATCTGATTGTCTATCATCTATCTAAATATATATATTTGACTGTCTGTCTATCATCTATCTAAATATATATTTGACTATCTGTTTCTGTCTATCTAAATATCTATCTGATTGTCTATCATCTACTAAATATATTTTTACTATCTGTCTGTCTGCCTATCTACCTATCTACCTATTTAAATACCTATCTATCTAAATATCTATCTGACTTTCTATCTGTCTGCCTCTCTGTCTGGCTATCTATCTATTGAGAGGTTGTTCAGCAGAGAGAGATTGAAATCACAAGGCCTGAGGTTCTAATTCTACCTCAGACATTTATTGTATAACCAGACAAGTCTGCCTCAGTTTCTTTCTCTATAGATGGACATAATAAAAGCATCCACCTCACAAAATATGAGGATGAATTGAGATGATATGTATCTAATGCTTGCAAAACTTAAAGTGAGCTATTATTATTTCTGTATATATATGTATATATAATCACATTGCATGAATAAATGAATGAATTAGTGAGTGAATAAAGTATTTATTAAGTGCTACATGTAAAGCCCCAATGATACAGATACAAAAGCAAAGATAGTCTCTGTTCTTCAAGGGGCTCACATTTTAATAAGGGGGTCCACATGTTAGATGGAATCCCATGGTCCTTAGGGTATAGATAGGTGACCTTACAGATCTCTTTCAACTCTAGGCTTATAAGTCTAGATCTATGTGTATCTATGTGTGCAATCTGAAGCCTTTAGGAGACTGTGTGTTTTGTGGACATGTGTATACATGCATGCACATGTGTGTATGTATCCATGTGTTTAAATGCTTCAGTATGTCTTTGTAGCCTTTGTGTATGTGTCTCTGGGTATGCATATGTGTATGTGTGTGTATGCATACATCTATGTGTATTTATGTTAGGGGGGCAGGAAAAGGTATATTTTTAGAAGAGTTGGTGGAATATTTAAAATAAGATTTTTCAAGTTGGGATGTTTATGGTTGAGAAGATGTGTAGGCAGAAAGACAACTTAGCAGGCGTGCCGTCTGTGCATCCTGTTTGCTCTCAGAAGAGCTTTGTGGCACGCTCTCCATGAGCCTCTGGAAAGGGAGTCCAAAGAGAAATTCAGTTTTATTTCTCTCTGTCACTCCATAACCTTGAGTAGGGCCTTTATTTCTTCATCTGTATAATGGGTGGGTGGGGTTGGACCATCTCTATTGCTCTCTGATTTGTGATATTCTGATGATATAAAGCCATCCTGTGGCATTGCTTTCTGACAGTCAACCTGTCTGATGTATTGGATTCAGTCAGTTCACCACACCCCAGCTGTGTGGTCCTGAATACATGCCAAATGAAGTGGAAGGAACACTGTCCTATGAGACTAGAAGACCCGGAGGTCAAATTCCTACTCTGCCACTAAATCTCTATGTGAACATGGTAGAAAAGAAAATTCCCCTTTCTGGAGCTCAGCTTCTCTTCTATAATCATCTTAGAATTATGGATAGAGACATGCAAAGGACCTTAAAAAGTCATTGTTTTACAGGTAAGTAAACTGAGGTCCAGAGAAGCCAAATGATTCTCAAAGATCACACAGAGATTTGGTAGCAGAGTCGGGAGTGGAGCTCAGATCTGGTCCTGATCACTCAGCCTAATGCTGAGATTTTGGTCACACTTTAGTATGACAGAATTTGAACCACAGTCCTCTGATTGCAGATCTGGTGTTCCTTCTCCTGTACCACAATGCCTCAGGTCCTTCTGACATCTTCCAATTCTGCTCTTCCATGATGGGATAGCTCTTTGTGGATCACAGCTTGCATGAGCAAACCAGCCTTCACGGGTAACAGCAGTACAACACAATGGGGGCCAATTAATCCCTAGAGGGGCTTGGTACCCGATTAGCTTTTTGCCTTTTATTTTAATTAAGAGGGTCCTGAGGCTGGCATGTTAGCTTGTCTGACGAGACTTGCAGGGCTGAGCTGATTGCCAGAGGAGTTTCACTTGTTGAAGACTTTCTAGATAATTAAACACCCCATTAATCATCGTTACAAACAAGACTCATGTTTGCATTTTTCATCTTGACTCACCAAATGCAGACAGGCTGAGGGACCCAGGGCCCAAGGGCCCCCTCACACTGTCCGCCTGCCAACCCAGCTATACCCTGGCAGGTCAGAGGGACCTCTCAGGCTGTGTCTCTCCCTCCTTGCTCTCATTTTGTAGAAAATTCGAAGATTCTCCCAGACATCCTTGTTGGTTGTTAGTTGTTCTGACAGCTGAAGCTCTTTTCACAGACACATTAACATGACCTCATTAGTTCTTCCATCTCTTCTCCTAGCCACATAACTCGGGAGTGCAGTAGGATCCAATCATGCTAATTACATCAGATCAGTTTGCATATTCATAAACCATTTTCTGTTTTAGTTTTATGGACAGAAAAAATAAACACAGTATCTCTTTAATAATTTTAAGTGGGTCACTTTCAGGACTGTATCTGCTTTAAATAAATTATCATATTATTAAAGGCCAGAGTCAAAAGCTATTTTTTGACTTGTATCTTAGGTGAAAGGCAGGTTGGGGGTAGGGAAAAGCTAGTACCTGAAGGTCCTGGTCATTGGCCAATTGCAAAGGATATTTGAATTGAGAAATCTTCTGACTTCAGGACTTGGTGTTCTGGAAATACAGCAACGAGGGCAAAAATTTCTCTGGAAAATGAAAAGCTGAAATCCTTAGTCATAAAAGGGAAACTGAGCCACAAGTCAATGGCTCAAGGACCTGAAAGCAGGTTAGTATTAGTGGCCAATCTGGCTCCTGCACATTGGAGAATTAAAATAACAAACATTTAGGAGCATAAAAGGAGCATCACCCTCCCTATGTCTGACCTTGCACAAATCTCCTTTCTTTTCTGGACTGGAGTCCCTCATCTGTAAAACGAGGGGGTTGTGCTATTACAGGGGTTCATAGGATTCATGAAATGTATAGATTTCAGAACTTGGATGGGAAAATTACGCCTTGTTAAAAATTACACCTTTATTTTCATTAGCCTTAGACCAAATTTATCATTTCCTGCAATTATTAAAAAACATAATCCTGAGAAAGGGTTCCTATGTTCACAAGTCTGCCAAGGGGGTCTCTGAGACAAAAAAGGTAAGAACCCTTGAACTTGACAGTCTCTAAGATCTCTATGGCTTTAATAATGAACAATCCTGTGAAATCAAGCTGTCTATTTATTGTGCCAGCCTGTGTATATGCAAGAGGTAGCATCCACAGAAAAATTCGGGATTTTTATGTCCTCAACCAGCTCCCTCATTTGATAGTGATGATAAAAATATTTCATGTTGACATAACATTTTAGAGTGATTGTCTTTTTTTAAGTATAAAGCACTTTCTATCTATTATCTCAACATTACCCTTATAGAAAAGGTAATGCAGAAAATATTATTTCCATTTTAGGGATGTGGAAAGTGAGGCTCGGGACAAAGAAGGATCTTACCCAAGGTCACACAGTAAGGGTTTTATTCAGATTATAATTCAAGTCTCTTGACTTCCTTTATTATACACTACAACACCTCAGTTGTTATATCCCCTCATAAAACCAAAACAATTTATTCCTGCTTCTTAAGAAGGACATGTTACTGACTTGAAGTCAGAGTATCTTGGATGCTTGTATCTTACTTTGGACAAGTTTCTCCCCTTTTTTGAGTTTGACCTTCCAAAAGCCTTTCCAGCTCTAACATTGAATGATTCTAAGTCTTTCATCACACATGTTATCTCTTGTCACTCATTGATTTGCTCTTATTTTTACTAAATAATTTTTCAAGCTTAGTTCCCTTTGCCATCTTCACCTTTTACTTGTCAAGATGGTGCCATCTCAAAGAGAATGGCAGCAAAAGGCGGAAAGCCTTGTTTCCTTTGGAGTGCATGGGGTCCCCACCTGGGAACTTCCCAGAAGCCTGCAGTGTCACCTTAGAATAGCTTTGCTTTGGCTTTGCTGTAAATATCCGGGTGTTCATAAATTCTCCCTGTCATCAGCTGCTCCACTCCCTAAAATGACCTCAGGGTTGAAAGTCTGATTGCATCAACATCACTGGTTCAGAAATACCCTGTTATTTGTGCAAGATACCTTAGAATTATGCTTTATAATTTCAGGACAACCCAATATATTGAAATGTTTACAAGTTCTTATCCCTCTGGGAAATATATCATGCTCATTTCTTTTGTTTCGTCTGTTTAAAGGAGGAGTAGATACAAAACCAGAGTGATTGACAAATTAATGCTCCCCAGCTCCTACTCAAAAGTACTTGAATTATTAGCACAAAAAACATGTTACCAACCATAATAATTTTAACTCCATTTCATTGCTCAATGCTAATAAGAATGAAAACACATGAAAACAGTGGTGCTTTCTTGCTGGCTCTCAAATGGAAGTGCCAGAGAAAAGTTGAATCTGTGTGATAAGATTACAAGATTAAAAAAATGTGGCAAAGGTAAAACCCTTCCCCTGTATATTGGGTTGTGGACTGCTGGGGAGAAAAAGATAAAGAAGTTGTATGAGTTTTAGAATTCAAGACTCCCATAGTCCCCCCAAGAACCTCCAAACATACCTTCTAAAATGTCAGAATTAGAAGAACCCTTAGAGGATATAGGAACACAGAAAATAGAATATTAGAAATGGAAGAGCCCTTAGAACAGAGAATATAAACTTAGAAAGCATAGGCTCTTAGAATGGGGAATGTAAGGACAGAGAACACAGAATGTCAGAATCAGGAGTTCATGGAGCATGTACTTGCATGCCCTGGAAAAGAATGAATCTGGATCTGGCATGCAGATCCACAGTGGCAATAGATTCTTTGTGGAACAAAGGGCTGCCCAGGCTCATTGCTCCCTGCTCAGCCTGTAGGGAGCCTCCTCTCTCCCCATCCCCCTTAGGAGAAAGTTTGTAGAACTGGGGCATTTAATTGAAGAATGTAAGAATGGTCACCTCTAGGACAGCTAGGAGGACCTGAGTTCAGACCTGGCCTCAGATATTTAATCCTTCCTAACTGTATGAACCCTAATAGCTTCAGAAAAAAAATGATAATCTCAGATCCATGAAACCCATCTCTGGATAGATTAGCTTGGCTTTTCTTAAAGATCCCATTACAAAGTCATAAACTTTCAGTACTATGAGCAACCTCAGAAAATAAAATATGGAATTTCAGAGCTAGGAGGAGCCTTAGGACTCAGAAAAAAGGCTGTCAAAGCAAGAACGACCTTTACAACATGGAATGGAAGAGTAGGCAAGGACTTTAGCATATAGATTGTCAGGGATATAAAGGACTAGAAAATATAAAATGGCAGAGTAAGGAAGGACTTAGAGCAGAGGTTTTCAAGGTTGTCAGGAGCCTTAAAACATAGAAAACATAGTTAGAAATGACCTTAGGATACAGAATTACATTGGGTCCTTAAAACATAAAATATCAGAGCTAGGAGGGATCTCAGAACAGATGATGTGAGAGCTAGAAGAGAACTTGGAATAAAACATCCCAGAGCTGGAAGGGAATTTACAACATAGAATGTTGGAGCTGGAGAAGAGTTTAAATCACAAACTTATAAAATTTAGGGATGCAGAAAATTTAGGGATCATCTGGTCTAACCATGTGATTTTACAGATGAATAAACTGAGATCTAAGCAAGGGAAAGAGTTTCTTGAACCTAGTAATATTTGCAGCCTGGGCTGACTCTTAGAGTAATGACTATCTGGAATTTACCAAACATTTCCTATGTGAGGTTTTCATGAAATCACAAATGTAGAGCTGTAAGACCCCCCCTCCCCCCAGGGCATCAAGTTCAAACTTCTTAGTCTATAGGTGAGGAGTTTGTGGCCTAAAGGGATTAAATAACTTGTCCACAGAGACTCAGATAATAAGTAGGAGAATTGGGATTCAAATCCAGGTCTTCTGAATTCAAAAAAGCCTCATTGGGTTGGTGTGGGGATCAGATTAGATATTATGTGTGAGATGTATTGCAAAACTGACTGCACTGTTTCCACCAAAATAAATATTATTTATTTCTCCTGAACTTATCAGTTTATTTAGTAAAATTATATATATATATAAATAGCACCTCTTTATTCAAATCTCCTTTTTATTAACTTCTTTTTAAAAATTCTTTGTAGCATTTTATTTTCCCCTAATTACATGTTAAAACAATTTTTAACATTTGTTTTTAAAACTTTGAGTTTCAAAACCTCCCCTTTCCTCCATTCATTCTCTCCTCATTGAGAAAGCAAGCAATTCCGTAGAGATTATGTACAAGTTTTCATGTGAAACATTTCTATATTAGTCATGTTGTGAAAGAAAAAAAGAAAAAACCCTCAAGAAAAATAAAGAAAGCTTAAAAAGTATGCTTAAATCTGTTTTCAGGAAGCATCAGTTCTTTCTCTGGGGATGGATAGCATTTTTCATCAATAAATCCTTCAGAGAATAGCTACATCATTCACAGTTGATCATTTTACAATATAACTGTTACTTGTACACAGCACATTTCATTTTGCATCAGCTCATATAAATCTTTCTAAGTTTTTCTGAGAGCATGCTACTCATCATTTCTATAGTACAGCATAATCACAAACCAAAATTTGTTCAGCCATTCCCCAGTTGATGGGCATCCCCTTAATTTCCATTCTTTTTGCCACCAGAAGAGTTGCTATAAATATTTTTGTACGCATATATCCTTTTTCCTTTTTGGTTTTTTATCTCTGAGTTACAGACCTAATAATGGAATACTATAGTAATAGCTAGATCAAAAGGTAGCCATGATTTCATAGCCCTTTGGGCATAGTTGAAATTGCTATAGAGAATGGTTGAATCAGTTCACAACTCCACCAACAATGCATTAATATCTCATTTCCCCCACATTCCCTTCAGCATTTGTCATTTTCCTTTTCTTTCCTTTTAGCCAGTCTAATATATATGAGCTAGTATCTCAAAATTGTCTTAATTTGCATTTCTCCAATTAATAATGAGAACATTTTTCATGTGGCTATAAATAACTTTGATTACTACATCTAAAAACTGTTCATATCTTTTGATTACTTATCAATTGGGGAACACTCCTTATTTTTACAAATTTGATCCAGTTCTTCAAATATTTGAGAGCATAGGCCTTTATCAGAGAAACTTGTTTCAAACTTTTTTTTACACTTGCTATTGCTAATTGTTATTTCCCTCCACTCTATCTCCCCTCCTGTTTATTCTATTCTCTCTCTCTTTTCACCCCTTTTCTCTTCAAAATATTTTGTTTCTGACTACTCTTTATATCCCAATCTGTCTTCCCTTCTATTACCTCCTTTTTTCTTTTCTCCTTTCCCTCCACTTTTCCTGTAGGGTTAAGATAGACTTTTTTTGAGTATATATGTTATTTTGTCTGAGTCAATTCTAATGAGAGCAAGGTTCATATACTCCCCTTAATTCCTCCTTCTTCACCTCCACTGTAAAAAGATTTTTCTTGTCTCTTTCTAAAAAAGATAATTTACTCCATTTGACCTCTCCCTTCTCATTTCTCTCAGTACATTCTTCTGTCACATTTAATTTTCATTTTTAGATAGCAGTCCTTCATATTTTACTCATGCCCTCTATTTATCTATCTACTCCTTTCAACTATCCTAATAATAAGAAAGTTTTTATGAGTTACAAGTACCATCTTCCCATGTAGGAATGTAAACATTTTTAACATTATTAAGTCCCTTATGATTTCCCTTTCCGCTTTACCTTTTTATGCTTTTTTTGAGTTTTGTCTTTGAAAGTCAAATTTTCTATTCATCTCTGGTCTTTTCATCAGGAATGCTTGGTAGTCCTCTATTTCATTGAATATCCTGCATCTATTTTCTTTTTTTTTCTCTTTGCTAATATTTTATTTTATTTTATTAATTTTATAATTATACATTTTTTGACAGTATATATGCATGAGTAATTTTTTAAATAACATTATCCCTTCTATTCATTTTTCCAGATTTTCCCCTCCCTCCCTCTACTCTGTCCCCTAGATGACAGGCAATCTCATACATTTTACATGTGTTACAGTATAACCTAGATACAATATATGTGTGTAAATCCCATTTTCTTGTTGCACATTAAGTATTGGATTCTGAAGGTATAAGTAACCTGGGTAGATAGACAGTAGTGCTAATATTTTACATTCACTTCCCAGTGTTCCTTTTCTGGGTGTAGCTGTTTCTGTCCATCATTGATCAGCTGGAAGTGAATTGGATCTTCTTTATGTTGAAGATTTCCACTTCATCAGAATACATCTTCCTACAGTATTGTTGTTGAAGTGTATAGTGATCTTCTGGTTCTGCTCATTTCACTCAGCATCAGTTCACCTGCATCTATTTTCTACATCAATTGGTTTTCCAATTACATGTTTCACATTGTCTTTTATTTTTTCATTCTTTTGGTTTTGTTTTGTTGTTTCTTATTTTCTCATAAAGCCATTAGCTTCCATTTGTTGAATTCAAATTTTAAATGAATTATTTTCTTCAATGAATTTTTTGTATCTCCTCTTAGATTTGACCAATTATACCTTTTAAAGAGTTTTTTCCCTTCAGTTAATTTTTGTGCCTCTTTTTCTATTTCATCACGTCTGATTTTTAAGGTACTCTTCTTTTCATTGGCTTTTTGTACTTCTTTTACCATTTGGTGTTTTTTAAGGTGTTATTTTGTTCAATATTTTTGTGTCTGCTTTACCAAATTGTCGACTCATTTTTTCATGATTTTCTTATTTCATCATCATTTCTCTTCCCACTATCTCTCATATCTGAAGGTCAAATCCTTTTTGACCTCTTACATGGCCAGAAACCATTCATATTTTTCTTGAAGGCTTTGAATGTAGGAACTTTGACTTTGTTATCTTCATTTGAGTGTGTTTTGGCTTTTCATGTCACTGGTAATAACTTTCTGTGGTCAGAAGTTTTTTTCCTGTTTTTGGCTCATTTAGCCAGGTTTTGACTTTTAACTCTTTGTTAAAGTAGGGCTCTGCTTCCAGGGTAAAGTGTTCATTATTCCAAGTTTCAGGAGTTTTGCATAGCTGTTTTCAGAGATACTTTTTGGGACCTGTAAATTTTCAGGTGATAAGATCTAAAGATTACTACTTTTCTGGCCTGTACTCTGGTCTGTGAACTATCAGAAGCACTCTTTTCTGTCTTGCAATTGTGATGAGGTTCCTTATTCCACTGTGGTATTCTTGTGTGCTAGAATTCTTCCTTGTCCTGGGACTACCACCCAAGACTTTGACCCTGATCAAAGTATGGACAAAGCAAAAGAGTCTTGCCTCAGTGCTAGCAAAGAGACTTCTACAATCTCCTTCTGTCCAGTTATTTGATTCCCTTACCATCTGTGGGCTGAGAACTCCAGAAGCAACCATTGCTGCTGCTGATTCTGTGGCTCTTAGGGATCTGCTCCTGCTTTGCTGGGCTGGGTTTGTGCTGATATGACTTATGTTATACTGTGCTCCACTCTTACCCAGAACAAAAAAAAAAAACCTTTCCTACTCTCCTCCTCTTGTCTTTGGCTGGTAAATTATTTCAACCCATCATTTTGTGGGTTCTGCTATTCCAGGAATTGTTTTATGGCATTATGTCAAGGTGCTTGAGGAAAGCTCAAGTGACTCACTGCCTTTTCTCTGACATCATCACTCTTACCTCTTAAAAAAGTATTTTGCAAAAGGATATGTTTTATCTTTAAATTCAATTTTGTCTTATTTTTAGTTTGTAATTCTCTTTCTCTCCTCTGAAAAGATAGAAAAAATAACCCCCCAACAAATACGCATAATCATGTAAAGCAAATTTCCTTATTAGCCATATTAAAAAAAAAACAAAGAAAATGCTTCAATCTACACTCTGAATCCATCATTTTTCTTAATGTTATTATTCTTTTTTTGTTGATGTAATTGGGGAGCCAGTGCTCTGTCCACTCTGCAATCTAGCTACCCTATCACTTTTCTTTCTAAAGATGGGTGCCATGTTCACTGTGAGTCTTTTGGAATTGTGATTGGTCATTTTGTTGATTAGAGTTACTAAGTTTTTTGGAGTTAGTTTTTCATTATTGCTGTAATTCTAGAAAGAGCATACACAGTTCTGCTCAATTCACTTCCCATAATTTCATACAAGTCTTCCCAACTTTTTATGGTCATCTTGATCATCATTTCTTACAGCACAATAATATTCCATCACATTCATCAATTTCCAATTCTTTATTACCACAAAAAACTTTTATAAGTAGTTTTGTACATCTTATAAGTCCCTTTCCTTTTTCTTTGATCTCTTTGGGATATATACGTAAGTGTAATAGTATTGTTGGGTCAAAAGATATGTACACATCTCACACCTCTCAGATTGGCTAAGATGATAGGAAAAGATAATGATAAATATTGGAGGGGATGTGGGAAAACTGGGACACTAATGCAATGGAATTTTGAAATGCTTCTATCATTCTGCAGAGCAATTTGGAACTATGCCTAAAGAGCTAGAAAACTATGATACTTTTTGACCTAGCAGTGTCGTTACTAGGTATGTATCCCAAATAAATGCCAAAGAAAGAGGGAAAAGGACTCACATGTGCAAAAGTGTTTATAGCAGCTCTTTCTGTGCTAGCAAAAAACTGGAAAATGAGTAGATGCCCATCAACTGGGGAATGGCTGAACAAATAATGGAAAATTATTGTTCTATAAAAATGGTGAACAAACTGAATTTTAGAAAGGTCTGGAAAGAGTTACATGAATTGATGCTGAGTAATACAAGCAGAACCAGGAATATATTGTGAACAATAACAGCAAGAATATGAGATGATTAGCTATGAAAGACCTGGTTCTTTTCAGTGGTTCAGTGATCCAAAGCAATCCCAAAGAACTTTGAACAAAATCCAGACACTGTATCCAGAAAAAAAACTATGGAGACTGAATCTAAATCAAAACATGCTATGTGCATTTCTTTTTTCTGTTTTGTTTTATCTCTTCCATGTTTTTCCCCTTTTGCTCTGATTTTCTCATGATTCATAAAGCAAATAAAAATAAATAATTAAAAATGATATGCATAGTTTAATATCTTTGGGGCACAGTTCAAAATTGCTTTCCTGAATAGTTGGATTGGTTCACAACCCTATCAACAATGTATTATTAGTGTACCTGTTTTCCTACATTCCCTCCAGCATTTGTCATTTTTTTTGTCATCTTACATATAATGCTACTCTAATCCAATACCCTTTACCTATTCTTTTTCTTTTGAATAAGGTATATTCTTCCAGAGATCTCCACTTTATATTATTTTACATTTTATCCTAGAGATAATAGAGAACCATTGGAATTGGTAAATGACTGGGTGGATAAGAATGTGAAATTATGAGATCTGTGCTTTAGGAAGGATGGTGTTCTTTGGCATCTGAGTAGAGAATGGGTTGGAGTAGGAAGAAACTTGAAGCAGAACACCTAATTAGAATGTATTCTCCACTTTCAAAAATATCAATGAGAACAGATGTAGCTGCTTGTGTTTAGTTACCCTTACTTTGTACCTTTGGGTGTGTGGTCTCAGCTAAATTCAGACCTGTTGAAGACCTTAGCTTTTTTAAAAAAAAAAAGCCAAGGTCCATTGCATCCAGGGCCATCTCCAGTCATCCTGATCTATATCTTATTACTGGATTCCAATGGCTCTGGAGGGAAAAGTGAGGAAGGTAACCTTACACAATCCTCCCTCACTTAAATCAATTTACTTGCATGTCAAGTCATGACCTCCTTGATGTCATGGTCCTCTTTGAGAACAAAGGACAAACAATATTTGTTTATGAATATCTGAGAATGATGGCTTTATTACTGGTTTCTTTCTTTTTTTGTTCCCACATTAAATTCTGGGTGTCTCTTTTGCTCTTCTTGTTTTGGAACTACTTTCCATAGTAATTGGTTCATAGCTGTACATACCCAGTTTTCTCCCTTTATTTTCCTATTCAGTTTAAAGCCCTTATGGCAAAATTTCTAAGATTCAGGCAAATAAATTTCTATCACTTCTTTTTTATACTTTATTCCTGACTAGCAGAAAGTTACTATATTTTAAGCTGTGGGCCTGAAATCAATATGGTCTCTGACATCACTTTCTTTAATTTACTGAAATTTACTTTACTTCTCTCCTAAGCTCTTGCAATACATTCTAATTAGGTGTTCTGTTTCAAGTTTCTTCTTACTCCAATCCATTCTCTACTCAGATGTTCTTTGCTTCCTAAATCACAGATCTCATAATTTCACATTCTTATCCACCCATTCATTCACCAATTCCAATGGTTCTCTATTACTTCCAGGATAAAATGCAAAATAATATAAAATCCTCTCTGACATTTAAGGTCCTTCACAATCTGCACTCTTCTTACCTTTTTATTTTGTTTTTTAAGTAGTTTATTGTTTATTTAACAATTTATTCTCAGGTTCCTCACACATGATCCTTCATTTCTCAACGCCATGCTTTTGTATTAATTGGTCACTTTGCCTAGAATGTTCTCTCTCTCTTAATCCATTCTTAGAATCTTCTTTAAGATCTTTCTTCAATACTCAGTTCAAGTCTCACCTTCTTCAGTGGATCTTTCTTGGTCCATGTAATGCCAATTCTCTCCCTCTGTTATTACAACTCATTTCCATATTATAGATCATCTATATACTTAGTTATTGGTATGTTATCTTTTGTATTAGTCTGGAAGCTCTTGAAGGAACAGACTATGTTTTTTATCATTCTTTGTGTCACCAGAGATTAGCACAGTGCTTAACACATAACTATGAGTGCTTATTGATTGCCTGATTGAAACTCTTTTCCTTAATTTGTAGTAGTAATGAAGATCACACTCTGATTATAGGGCCATCTGTGCCCCCTAAAGTCATCAACTTCTTCCTCAAGATTTAGAAAATCTTCCTAAAATAGTATTGCTCTATAAGAAACGATGAGCAGGCTGATTTCAGAAAAGCCTGGAAAGACTTAAATGAACTGATGCTAAGTGAAGTGAGCCAAACCAAGAGAACATACAGAGAAAGAACAATATTATGTGATGATCAACTGTGATGGACTTGACTCTTCTCAATGCAGTGCTTCAAGATAATTCCAATAGACTTGGGATGGAGAATACCATCTTCATCCAGAGAGAGGACTATGGAGACTGAAAGTGGATCAAAGCATAATATTTTTACTTTTTTTCCTGCTTTCTTTTCTCATGGTTTTCCCCATTCTGATTTTTCTTTTACAACATGACTAATATGAAAATATATTTAAAATGAATGCACAATTATAACCTGCATCAGATTGCTTGCTGTCTAGGGTGGGGGAAGGTCAGGAAAAGAGGAAGAAAAATTGGAATTTAAAAACCTTATAAAAATTAATGTTTGGACTTCTGAGGGTGGAGCCAAGATGGCAAAGACAATACATGGTTCTCTTTGACCTTCTTTACGACCCTCACATAATTATGAAATCCAGCCTCTGAATTACACTCTGGACCAGCAGAACCCACAAATATTGGAAGTGCAACAAATTATCAGCAGAAGATAATTTTGAAGATCTCCAGAAAAGACCTGTTTCAATTGGAAATGGGAGGGAGGCAGCCAGCACAACTAACTGAATACAAATGCCAGTGCAGACAGCTTAGAGCCTCGGGGCAGTGAAGTCTCAATGCAATGGTGCAGACTCCTCCTGGCAGAGAATCTACAGAAGAAAACAGATCACAAAATGTCTGTTTCAATCAGAAACCAGAGGGAGGCAGCCTAACACAAATAGCTGACCACAAAAGCCAGTACATACAGTGCTGAGCCCTGGGGCATTGCTGACTCCATTGGGTGGTGCAGACTCCACGTGGCAGAGAATCTATGGGGAGGAATCTACAGGAATCCATAGCAGTGTTGGCCACTCTACCCTGGTTGCAAGCCAGCAGATCAACAGAGAAGTTATAAAACATCCAACAAAAACACAAAAGATCAATAGTGAACCCCAAAATGCCAGAATCTCACAGGACCTGGCCACACCCACCCAGCATGAGGGAGTGAATCAGCATTGACCCAGTACAGCTTCAGCTGCTTGGAAAACCTCTCCCACCCTAAAGACAGACCTTAACTTTTAAAAAAAATAGAGAGGACTCTAGCGATTGACAGCTTTTAAGGTGAAAGAGAAGAACAGATCTCAAACCCTGAGGAGACTAAAGGCAGATTGTCTCCAGATGAAGCCCCAAAAGGCAATATAACCTGGTTCCCATCACACAAGGATCTCCTATAAGAAATTTAAAATGATCTTAAAAGAGAGCTGGAAGAAAAATGGGGAAAGGAAATTAAAAAATGTGCAAGAGGGACAACACAGAAATTATCTGAAGAAAATCCATACAAAATAGACAGTGAAATGGGAAAAGCATATAACTCATTAAAAGATAAATTTGATAAAATGGAAAAAGAAAGCAACTCCCAGAAAAACAGAATTTGTGAAATGGAAAAAGAAAATAACTCCCTAAAAACAGAATTTGTGAAATGAAAAAAAATTCCATAGAAAAAATAACTCATTTAAAAATTCAATTGGGCAAATACAAAAAGAAGTAAAAAAGTAAATGAAGAAAATAACTCATTAAATTCAGAATCAACAAATGGAAATCAATGAGACAACAAGAATCAGTCAAGCACAACCAAAAAATAGAAAAAAATGTAAAATACCTAATTGGAAAAACAACTAACCTGGAAAATAGATCTAGGAGAGACAATGTAAGATTATTGGACTCCCTGAAATACATGATGAAAAAAAGAGCCTAGACACTATCTTTCAGGAAATCATCAAAGAGAACTGCCTGGATAGCATAGAAATAGGAGGTAAAATGACCATTGAAAGAATTTACTGAATGCCTCCTGAAAGAGACCCTAAAATTAAAACCCTAAGGAATATTGTAGTTAAATTTGAGAAATATTGGACCAAGGAAAAATATTACAAGCAGCCAGAAAGAAAAAATTCAAATACAGAGGAGCCACAATAAGGATTACTCAAGACCTAGAAGCTTCCACTTTAAAGGCTCAAGGGGCCTAGAATCTGATATTCTGAAAGGCTAAGGAACTTGGAATACAGCCAAGAATAAATTATCCTGCTAAACTGAGCATTTTCTTTCAGGGAAGAAGATGGACATTCAATGAAACTGGTGAAGTGCATTTATTTTTTATGAAAAGACCAGAGCTAAATAAAAAATTTGACCTCCAAATATAGAAGGCAAGAGAATCATAAAAAGGTAAAAAAGAAAAAAAGTTGAAATCTTTATTTCTGTTGTGGGTATACATTGAGTGTATATGTATAATCTGATTTTACTGTTATAATATAAAAAAGAAACTAGAGATGGAAAGGGGATTGTAACAGAAAAAAATGGGAAAGTAGAAGTAAAATGAGGGAAATTACAACTCAGGAAGAGGCAAATAAAACATATTATAATTGAGGGAAAGAAGGGTGATGAATATTGTGTGAATCTTACTCTCATTAGATTTGACCCAAAGAAAGAATATTAAATATATTTGTTTTCACCAAGAAACATCTCTCATCTTATAGAAAAGTGTACGAGGAAAAGGGTAAAAAGGAAGAACTAGACTAAAAAGAAGGGAAAAGAGAAATAGTAGGGGAAAGACATAAGAAAAGGGGAGGTTCTTTAAAGGGAGAGAACTGCTTGAGGCAAGTAGTGCTCATAAATAAAATATTGGGGAGGAGAGAAAGGGGGAAAGGAAAGAGAAAAGTATAATTTGAGGTTAATAAGATGGCAGTAAATACAGAATTAGTAGTTTTAACTGTAAATGTGAATGGGGTGAATTCTCCCATAAAATGTAAGCAGATTGCAGATTGGATTAAAAGCCAGAATCCTACAATATATTGTTAAAAGAAACACATTTAAAGCAGAACAATATATACAGAGTAAAGATACAAAAGACTGGAGCAGAATCTATTATGCTTCAGTTGAAGTAAAAAAAAAAACATAGAGGTAGCCATCCTGATTTCAGATCAAGCAAAAGCAAAAATTGATCTAATTAAAAGAAATAAGGAAGGAAACTATTATCTTGCTAAAGGGTATCATAGATAATGAAGCAATATCAATATTAAACATCTACGCACCAAGTGGTATGTATAACATCTAAAGTCTAAAGAGAAGTTAAGAGAGTTGCAAGAAGAAATAGTAAAACTATAATAGTGGGAGATCTCAACCTTGCTCTCTCAGAACTAGATAAATCAAACCACAAAATAAATAAGAAAGAAGTTAAAGAGGTAAATAGAATACTAGAAAAACTAGCTATGATAGATCTTTGGAGAAAATTGAGTGGAGACACAAAGCAGTACACTTTCTTCTCGGCAATTCATGGAACTTATAAAAAAAATTGACCATATATTAGATCATAGAGACCTCAAAATCAAATGCAGAAAGGCAGAAATACTAAATGCATTATTTTCAGATTATGATGCAATAAAAATTACATTTAATAAAGGGCCAGGGGAAAATAGAACAAAAAGGAATTAGAAACTAAATAATCTCATCCTAAAGAATAAATGGATGAAACGGCAAATCATAGACACAATTAACAATTTCATCCAAGAGAATGACAATAATGAGACAACATACCAAAATTTGTGGGATGCAGCAAAAGTGGTAATAAGAGGAATTTTTATATCACTAGATGCTTACTTGCACAAATAGAGAAATAGAAGATCAATAAGTTGGGCTTGCAATTAAAAAGCTAGAAAAAGAACAAATTAACCCTCCCAATCAAATACCAAACTTGAAATTCTAAAGCTAAAAGGAGAGATAGATAAAATTGAAACTAAAAAAAAATTGAATTAATCAATAAAAATAAGAGTTGGTTTTATGAAAAACCCAACAAAATACATAAACCTTTAGATTATTTGATTAGAAAAGTCAAAGAGGAAAATCTAATTGTTAGTCTCAAAAATGAAAAGGGAGAACTATCTACCAATGAAGAAGAAACTAGAGCAATCATCAGGACTTACTTTGCCCAAGTTTATGCCAATAAATTTGACAACTTAAGTGAAATGGAAGAATACCTACAAAATATAGATTGTCCAGATTAATAGAAGAGGAAATAAATTACTTAAATAGTCCCATTTTAGAAAAAGAAATAGAACAAACTGTTAATCAACCCCTAAGAAAAAATCCTCATGATCAGATGGATTTACATGTGAATGCTACCAAACATTTAGAGAACAATTAGCTGCAATACTATGTAAACTATTTGAAAAAATAGGGAATGAAGGACTCCTACCAAATTTCTTTTATGACACAGACATGGCACTGATGCCTAAACCAGGTAGGATGAAAACAGAGAAAGAAAATTACAGACCAATCTCCCTAAGGGATAATGATAAAAAATCTTAAATAAAATATTAGCAAAGAGATTACAGATAATCATCCCTAGGATAATAGACCATAACCAGGTAGGCTTTATACCAGAAATGCAGGGCTGGTTCAATATTAGGAAAACTTAGCATAATTGATTATATCAATAACCAAATGAACAAAAAACATATGATTATCTCAATAGATGCAGTAAAAACATTTCATAAAATCCAACACCTATTCCTATTAAAAACAATAGAGAATATTGGAATAAATGGACTTTTCCTTAAAATAGTCAGTAGCATATATTTAAAATCATCAGCAAGCATCATATATAATGGGGATAAATTGTTCCCAATAAGATCAGGGATGAAACAAGGTTGCCCACTATCACCATTGCTATTCAATATTGTATTAGAAATACTAGCCTTATTTTTATATATCACTAACAAAATGCAACAGCAAGAGATACAAAGAGAAATTCCATTCCAAACAAATGTTGAGAGTATAAAGTATTTGGGAATCCATCTACCAAAGAAAAGTCAGGAATTATATGAGAAAAATTACAAAACACTTGCCACAAAAATAAAATCAGATTTAAATAATTGGAAAGACATTCAGTGCTCTTGGATAGGCCGAGCGAATATAATAAAGATGACAGTACTCCCCAAACTAATCTATTTATTTAGTGCTATACCAATCAGACTCCCAAGAAACTATTTCAATGACCTAGAAAAAATAACAACAAAATTCATATGGAAGAATAAAAGGTCGAGAATTGCAAGGGAACTAATGAAAAAAAACTCAGAGGAAGGTGGTCTAAGTGTACCTGATCTAAAGCTATATTTTATAGCAGCAGTCACCAAAACCATTTGGTATTGGCTAAGAAATAGACCTGTAGATCAGTGGAACAGATTAGATACAAAGGACAAAAAAGGGTACATATATAGAAACCTAATCTTTGACAAACCCAAAGATACCAACATTAGGGATAAAAATTCATTATTCGGAAAAAACTGTTGGGAAAACTGGAAATTAGTATGGCAGAAATTAGATATGGATCCACACTTAACACCATATACCAAGATAAGATCAAAATGGGTCCATGATTTAGGCATAAAGAGGGAGATAATAAATAGATTAGAGGAACAGAGGATAATCTACCTCTCAGACCTGTGGAGGAGGAAGGAATTTATGACCAGAGGAGAACTAGAGATCATTATTGATCACAAAATAGAAGATTTTGATTACATCAAACTAAAAAGTTTCTGTACAAATAATACTAATGCAAACAAGATTAGAAGGGAAGTAACAAATTGGGAAAATATTTTTAAAAACAAAGGTTCTGACAAAGGTCTCATTTCCAAAATATATAGAGAACTGACCCTAATTTATAAGAAACCGAACCATTCTCTAATTGATAAATGGTCAAAGGATATGAACAGACAATTCTCAGAGGAAGAAATTGAAACTATATCCACTCACATGAAAGAGTGTTCCAAATCACTATTGATCAGAGAAATGCAAATTAAGACAACTCTGAGATACCACTACACACCTGTCAGATTGGCTAAGATGACAGGAACAAATAATGATGAATGTTGGAGGGGATGTGGGGAAACTGGGACACTAATACATTGCTGGTGGAGTTGCGAAAGAATCCAGCCATTCTGGAGAGCAATCTGGAAGTATGCCCAAAAAGTTATCAAACTGTGCATACCCTTTGACCCAGCAGCGCTACTACTGGGCTTATATCCCAAAGAAATACTAAAGAGCGGAAAGAGACATATATGTGCCAAAATGTTTGTGGCAGCTCTTTTTGTAGTAGCTAGAAACTGGAAGATGAATGGATGTCCATCAGTTGGAGAATGGTTGAGTAAATTATGGTATATGAAGGTTATGGAATATTATTGCTCTGTAAGAAATGACCAGCAGGAGGAATACAGAGAGGCCTGGAGAGACTTAAATCAACTGATGCTGAGTGAAATGAGCAGAACCAGAAGATCACTGTACACTTCAACAACAATACTGTATGAGGATGTATTCTGATGGAAGTGGAAATCTTCAACATAAAGAAAAACCAACTCACTTCCAGTTGATCAATGATGGACAGAGGTAGCTATACCCAGAGAAGAAACACTGGGAAGTGAATGTAAATTGTTAGCACTAATATCTGTCTGCCCAGGTTGCATGTACCTTCGGAATCTAATGTTTATTGTGCAACAAGAAAATGATATTCACACACACACACACACACACAAAAAAAAAAAAAAAAAGAATGGAGTTTCACAGACTGGAGACTTTTATGGAGGATTTTGGAAAGAATAAACAAAGAACAAAAATGTTAAGTTCTTTATTATTCAGAAAAAAAAAAAAAGAAATACTAGCCTTGGCAAGAAGAGAAGAAAAAGAGATTAAAGGAATTAGAATAGGTAAAGAGGAAACCAAATTATCACTCTTTGCAGATGATATAATGGTATAATTAGAGAACCCTAGAGAATCAACTAAAAAGCTATTAGAAATAATCCACAACTTTAACAAAGTTGCAGGATACAAAAGAAATTCACATAAATCATCAGCATTCTTATGCATCACTAACAAAATCTAACAGCAAGAGATACAAAGAGAAATTCCATTTAAAATAACTGTTGATAATATAAAATATTTGGGAATTTATCTGTCAAGGGAAAGTCAGGAACTATATAAGCAAAACTACAAAACATTTTCCATACAAATAAAGTCAGATCTAAGCAACTGGAAAAATATGAAGTGCTTGTAGATAGGTTGAGCAAATATAATAAAGATGACAATACTCTCTAAACTAATCTATTTATTTAGTGCTATACCAATCAAACTCCCAAGAAACTATTTTACTGAACTAGCAAAAATAACAACAAAATCCATCTGGAAGAACATAAGGTCAAGAATTTCAAAGGAATTAATAAAGAGAAAAGCAAACAAAAGTGGTCTAGTTGTACCAGATCTAAAACTATATTATAAAGCAATGGTCATCAAAACCATTGGTATTGGCTAAGAAATAGACTAGTTGATCAGTAAAATAGGTTAGGTTCACAGAACAAAATAGCCAATGACTATAACAATCTAGTATTTGACAAACCCAAAGGCCTGAAATTTTGGGATAAGAATTCACTTTTTGACAAAAACTACTGGGAAAAATGGAAACTAGGGAAAAATGGTAGAAAGTAGGCATAGACCCACACCTAACTCTGTATACCAAGATAAGGTAAAAATGAGTTCATGATCTAGACATAAAGAATGATAGCATAAACAAAGTAGAAGAACATAGGATAGTTTACCTCTCAGATTTGTGGAGAAGGAAGGAATTTGTGACCAAAGAAGAATTAGAGATCATTATTAATCATAAAATAGATGATTTTGATTATATTAAGGTAAAAAGTTTTTGTATAAACAAAACTAATGCAGACAAGATTAGAAGGGAAGCAATAAACTGTGAAACCATTTTTACATCCAAAGGATTAAAAGGCCTCATTTCTAAAATATACAGATAATTGACTCAAATTTATAATAGTTCAAGCCAGTCTCCAATTGATAAATGGTCAAAGGATAGGAATGGACAATTTTCAGATGAAATTGAAACTATTTGTAGTCACATGAAAAGGTGTTCCAAATCATTATTGATCAGATAATTCAAATTAAGACAACTCTGAGATACCACTACACACCTGTCAGATTAGCTAAGATGACAGGAAAAGATAGTGTTGAATGTTGGAGGGGATGTGGGAAAACTGGGACACTGATGCATTGTTGGTGGAGTTGTGAAAGAATCCAACCATTCTGGAGAGCAATTTGGAACTATACTCAAAAAGTTTTCAAACTGTGCATACCCTTTGATCCAGCAGTGTTTCTACTGGGATTATATCTCAGAGATCCTAAAGGAGGGAAAAAGACCCACATGTGCAAAAATGTTTGTGGCAGCCCTCTTTGTAGTGGCAAGAAAATGAAAACTGAGTGGATGCCCATTAATTGGAGAATGGCTAAATAAGTTATGGTATATGAATACTATGGAATACTATTGTTTTGTAAGAAACAAGCAGCAGGTTGATTTCAGAGAGGCCTGGGAGAGGCCTACATGAACTGATGCTAAGTGAAATGAACAGAACCAGGAGATCATTATACACGGCAACAACAAGACTTTATGATGATCAATTCTGCTGGACATGGCTGTCTTCAACATTGAGATGATTCAAACCAGTTCCACTTATTCAGTCATGAAGAGAGCCATCTCCACCCAGAGAGAGAACCATGGGAACAGAGTGTGGAACACAACATAGCATTCTTACTCTATTGTTATTTGCTTGCATTGTGTTTTCTTTCTCAGTTTTTCTTCTTCTTCCTTCTTGATCTGATTTTTCTTGCACAACAAGATAACTGTATAAATATGTAAAGATGTATTTGATCTAACTTATATTTCAACATATTTAACATATATTGGACTACTTTCCAGCTAGGGGATGGGGTGAGGGAAAGGTGAAGGAAATTTTCAACAAAAAATGCAAGGATCAATGTTGAAAAAATTACCCATGCTTTGTAAATAAAAAGCTTTAGTAAAAATTTTTTTTAAATTAATGTTGAAACAAGATTATGTGATGATCAGCTCTGATGGACTTGGCTCTTTTCAACAATGGAGTGATTCAGGCTAGTTCCCATAGAGTTGTGATGGAGAAAGCCATTTAAACCTAGAAAGAGGACTGTGGAAACTGAGTGGATCCCAACATAGTATTTTCACTTTTGTTGGTTGCTTGCTTTTGTTTTCTTTCTCATTTTTTCCCTTTTCGATCTGATTTTTCTTATGCAATATGGTAAATGGGAAATGTGTTTAGAAGAACTGGACATTTTAACCTATATTGGATTATTTGCTGTCTAGGGGAGGGAAATGGGGGGAAGGGAGAGAGAAAAATTTGGAATGCAGAGTTTTACAAGGGTGAATGTTGAAAACTATCTTTGAATGTATTTGAAAATAAAAAGCCATTATTAAAAATTAATGTTGATGAATGGTGATAGAAAAAATTAATGTTGAAAACTATTTTACATGCAACTAGAAAAATAAAATACTATTGAAATTTGGGGAAAGAGGAAATTTTCTAGATTGCTTCTGGCCAAAGCATCTGTGTTCCCACCCCAAGAATCAACCAAAGTAGGTAATCAACAAATTTAATAAAAAAATCTATTGAGTTCTTATGGTATGTAGGGTCCCATGCTAAGCCTTAATAGAGATGCTTAATGATCTCCAAAAATTTACAGTTCACAAACTTAAGAGCAAATGTACACAAAAGTAATGATGTGAGATATGATGAGGCCATGGAGGGAGCCATCACTTCTGGCAGGAAGAAAGGATTCAGGAAAGAGTCCTTGGAGGAAAAAAGCATTGGAACTTCATTTAGTTTATCTAAGATTTATCAGCCCAGAGAGACACCATGCCAGAGTAAATGGAGAACTAATATTGAAGCCAGGAAGAACTAGGTTCAAGGGCCATCTCTATTACATACTGCATGAGCCTGAATAAGGTCTTTAGCCTCTCAAATCTCTAGCCAACTTCTATAAGGCTATAAGGTGCAGAAGAAATGCTGACCTGCAAAAGAATTTCCTCACCTGGAAATAACCTGTACCTGTGAAATCAGAGGTCCAATTTCTCTCCTAATTCTTTTAGCCTTCAGGAGCTTCCTCCCTGATCCTAGTTTTTCCAAACTTCATAAATGAGTTGCTGTTATTCTCTTTTAGTTCCCTTTCTTAGTTCTTATAGACATCAATCTCTTTTCCCCTTTCCATATTGAAAATTCCTCATTTTAAAACTGCTATATGAGCAAGGTAGGAGGTATACTTAGCCCAGAGAGAGCCTGGTGGGGATTCTCAGTGCCTCTGATAAAACATTCCACTAATGGAATCTGATGATTTCAGCACTGTGGATGAATACCCAGAGAGTACCTGAGAATGTATACCCAGCCTATATCTATTTTACTTATGATGGACTGATAGCAAATTGATTTCTTGGATCATCCACCCAGAAATAAGATTGTATGCAGTAACTGAATCCTCCAGAATGTAATGAGGAAAAGAGGATATACGGTTTCTGTATTGTGAGGAAAGAATTTTGTAAATGTTAAAGTGATATATAAATGTTTACTTCTATATGGCACTTTAAGGTTTGAATCTTGCCTCAGACACTAGCTATTAGTGTCTGACTAATAATAAGATAATTAGATTTGATTATCTAGGCAAGTCACTTAGAAACTCTTCTGCCTTTAGTATTCTCATTTGTAAAATGGGGATAATGATAGTACCTACATCACTAGGAAAATGTGAGGATCAAATGAGATTACATAAGCAAAGTACTTCACAAACTTAACAATACTGCATAAATAGCAAGCATTAACAAAAACAACAATGAGGCCCTATTCTAATACTTTTATTGAACTATAAAAAAATAATTATTTTATCCATATAATCCATTGAACATTAAGTATAAAAGAATAATGACTAGTTGTTTATCTCTGAACCTTATCAGAACATCATAGATTTAGAACTGAAATGGAACACAGAAGACATCTAGTGCAACCTCTCATTTTACAGATGAGAAAACTAAGGTCAACACAAGGTAAGTGACTTGCCTAGAGTCACATTACTAATAAGTCTCTGAGGCAGGAGCTGAGCCCATGGTGTCTGAATTTTAAGGTCAGACCTTTCCACACTCCATGCTTGTTTCTCAAACTCTCACAGTATCATAGGATTGTAGATTTGATAACAATGATAGTATTCATCGAATGCTTTAAGATTTGCAAAGTTCTCTAAATATTTTATTTCATGTGATTCACACAACAACCCTATGATGTAGATACACTATGCTCTAATAATCTGTTCATCCTGCAAGATCCCTCTATTTCCTTAATTCTGTTTTTCTGTTTCCTTAATATGTATTGTCTTCTTCCATTTGTTCTTGAGGCAAGGATTGGCTTTCCTTTTGTTTCTATGTACTTTGTGTATATCTGACATGTAATAAGCACTTAATAGGTGCCTATGGATTTTGACTTATTTCCATTTTTCAAATGAGAAAATGGAGCTTGAGAAACGTAACCAGTCTCATACCAAAGTGTTAGACAGGATTTGAGTTCAGATGTTCTTGACTTCAGGCCTAGCATTCAATCCATTGCATCACATCAAAAAGAAAAAAAAAAGCTGCCTCCAAAACATTAGAACCATACTAACAAAAGACATCAACATCTTCTATAGCTATCAACCCTGGGCACATATGTCTCAGAAAGTCTCGGAAAAAAACGAACATTTTACAAATCTGATCACCCTCTGGTTTTCTTATGCTCCTGGGATACTGCTATAAAATGGGGTGGAAATAATTCCTTTTATAAACTTCATAGAATTTCATAGCTGAAGGGAATCTCAAAGGGTATGCAATCCAACTCCTACAACTTCCCCAACAACTAGTCATCCATCTTTTCCTTGAAGAAGTCATGGGGAGATTGCTCCTTCTAAGAAAACCCTCATTTTGGGACAGCCTAGAAATCCACATACTAGACTAAAATTTGGCCCCTTCTAATTTCCCCTCCTTGATTATATTTCCCTTCTATTAATCTAATCTCTATTTTCTTGTAATGACTCTTCAGATATTTACTCTAATTATGTCCCCATTGAGGATCCTTGCCTTCAAGCTAAATGTCCAAGTTTCTTCATCTAAGGGTTTTGTGCTGGTTTCAAGACAGAATCAAAGAATTTTACAGTATGAAAAGATCACCTAGTTCTGGGCCTGAATTTGGTAAAGTCCTCAGTGGGGCTTGAAGAGAAGATTGCTTGGGATGGTGGAAAGAGTCCTAATTCTGAAATCAGAGGATGTGCCTTCAAATCCTGACTCCTACACATTACTTAGGTGACCTTGGATAAGTCATCTCTCAGTTTTATCTCCCAAACCATGAATGGTTGGATAAAATGGCCTTAAAATAGCCTTCCAGATTGAGGTCCCTGGCCTTCAGGGAACAAAAAACCAGAAGTAGCTCTTTAAACTTTGGAATAGCCCTAATTACTAGGAAGTTTCTTCCCTAACATTGGCAAAATCTGCCTCTTTGAAAATCCTGCTCCTTTTTCTGCCATGTGGGACTGAATAGAGCAAGTCCAATCTCTGTTGCACACGCCAGCATTTTAAGTACCCAGAGAAAGCTTTTATGTCTCCATACTAAATATTCCCAGTTCCTTTAGTAGTCCTCATATGGCATGCACTTCTCTTTCCCTGGATGCTCTCCAACTGATCAATGAGCTTCCTAAAATGTAAAGCACACAATTGAATACAATACTGGTCTGGTTGGGATATGGTACAAGAGAACAGATATTTTTTATTCATGGAAACTATGAGTCCTAGTTCAGTTTACAATTGCCTTTTCTTTTCTTAGCTATCATATCACACCCTTGAGTAGTATTGAGCCTTACTCGGAACACATATCAGTGAGTCAATGCTTTTTCTGACATATGGTACCCAGAATGATACCATACTTGGGAAAAATGAACATGTGCTTGAAAGTACTTCAAAAGCATTAAAGTTCAATATAAATGTTAGGTATTAACAATAATAACAACAATAAGGATGAGGCTACATCATAATTCTTTTATTAAACTAAAAAAGGAATTATTTTATCCATAAAGTTCATAGAGCAGTAAATACAAAAGAATAGTGAATTGTTTATATCTATCAAAACATCATGGGGTAGTTAGGTAATATAGTGGATAAAGCATTGGACTTTCAGTCTTCCTGACTTTTTCTTGAGATCTTTGTGATTTGAATCTGCCTTCAAATACTTGCCAGTTTTGTGATCCTGGCCAAGAATTTGTCTCAGTTTCCGCATTTGTAAAATAAGCTGGAAAAGGAAATGCAAACTACTCTAGTATCTCTGCTAAGAAAACCCCAAAAATGGGGATACAAAGAATCAGACACGACTGAAACAACACGATTACAAAAACAAAAAAGTATTATACATTTACAGCTGAAATGGAACTTATAGAATCTAACTCCCTCATTTTTCAGATGAGAAAACTGAGGCCAATAGAATATGAACGATTTGCCCAGATTCACATAGCTAGAAAATGATTTTAATAGCATTTCAAGGTTTTCAAAGTACTTTATATTTATTATTTCATTTGATCCTCCAAATGGAAATTACTACACGACTCTATGATGTGACCAGGACACATTAAGGTGGAACTAGCATCTCTTCTTTGGACATTAAGCAGGCTTCTAAGAATGAAACCCAAGAGAGGCATCCTGCCATAGGGTAGAAAGAGCAGCCTCAGAATTAGGAATCCCTGACAAATTAGGAAATTAGGAAGCCTTGACAAATATTAGCTGTGTGTAACTCCCTTAACTCTTCAGCATCTCAGCTATTTTCTAAGATTGTAGAACTGTTACTGAAATTCTTTGTCATATGGAATGGTTGTAAAGGAGGGGGAAGATGTATTTAATTTTATTGGCTATTGCATTACATTGCTACTACTGAGTTTGCTATCTACTAAAACTATCATTTTATTCACATGAATTGTAGTCTGTCTAGGCCTTCCCTATCCTATATTTGTGTGATTGATTTTTTGAATCTAAGTGTCAGAATTTATATTTATCCTGACATTTCATTTTGTTAGATTTGGCCAAATGTTCTAACCTGTTGATATTCTTTTGGATCTCATTTGTGACATCTTGTCTATCAGCTATACCTTCCAGCATCCTGGTCTTTCTAGCCAAGGATCTCTATGTACAAACACATGGATGAAATAAAGCTGTGAAAATACTCACTAGCCACTATGTGTGATTGCTCTAGGGATGCATCCAAATTGGCTCTATTCTCCATCTTTCATCATTTAACGAGCAAAAACAGACACCATCATCTTCATGTGTGAGCTGAAAAATAATCTGAGGGATGGGATCATTGGGCATATACCCCAAGGAGGTCAATGAGGTATATTGCAAAGTGTTTATCACTTTCTGTCACAATAGACAACTGGAAACAAAATAGGTGTCCATTGAATGGGGAAATCAGTTCATTTAGAACAGTGGTTGGTGACTGTTGAGGAATGTTTTGGGGCTTTAAGGAACAATGAATGTGGAAGATTTAGAGAATCATGGGAAGATTTATGTAAAGTAATGAAGAACACATTACTTTCTTTCAGATCCAACTCTTATGAGCAGATCTGACTACTTCTCCCCTGAGAGTTCTAGGATACATACTGAGGATGGGATTTTCTAGTATTGTCAGTCACAAACATCTTTCAAGTATAAACTACAAAATTAATCAACGAGTTGAGATCAATAAGCTTTTATAAAAGATATATTTACTAA
The DNA here is from genome assembly GCF_048593235.1 of Sminthopsis crassicaudata. Classification (NCBI taxonomy): domain Eukaryota; kingdom Metazoa; phylum Chordata; class Mammalia; order Dasyuromorphia; family Dasyuridae; genus Sminthopsis; species Sminthopsis crassicaudata. Next base: position 591,785,714 of record NC_133619.1, on the reverse strand, counting down.
CAAGATATAGCAAGATCAGAATTTGTAAATGCATCTTTTAAATCTAGGCGCATTAAGAGATACAAAGAGAAATTCCATTCCAAACAAATGTTGAGAGTATAAAGTATTTGGGAATCCATCTACCAAAGAATAGTCAGGATTTATATGAGAAAAATTACAAAACACTTGCCACAAAAATAAAGTCAGATTTAAATAATTGGAAAGACATTCAGTGCTCTTTGATAGGCCGAGCGAATATAATAAAGATGACAATACTCCCCAAACTAATCTATGTATTTAGTGCTATACCAATCAGACTCCCAAGAAACTATTTCAATGACCTAGAAAAAATAACAACAAAATTCACATGGAAGAATAAAAGGTCAAGAATTGCAAGGGAACTAATGAAAAAAAAGTCAGAGGAAGGTGGTCTAAGTGTACCTGATCTAAAGCTAGATTATATATAGCAGTGGAACAGATTAGATACAAAGGACAAAAAAGGGTACATCTATAGCAATCTAATCTTTGACAAACCCAAAGATACCAACATTAGGGACAAAAATTCATTATTCGGAAAAAACTGTTGGGAAAACTGGAAATTAGTATGGCAGAAATTAGATATGGATCCACACTTAACACTGTATACCAAGATAAGATCAAAATGGGTCCATGATTGAGTCATAAAGAGGGAGATAATAAATAGATTAGAGGAACAGAGAATAGTCTACCTCTCAGACCTGTGGAGGAGGAAGGAATTTATGACCAGAGGAGAACTAGAGATCATTATTGATCACAAAATAGAAGATTTTGATTACATCAAACTAAAAAGTTTCTGTACAAATAATACTAATGCAAACAAGATTAGAAGGGAAGTAACAAATTGGAAAAATATTTTTAAAAGTAAAGGTTCTGACAAAGGTCTCATTTCCAAAATATATAGAGAACTGACCCTGATTTATAGGAAACCAAACCATTCTCCAATTGATAAATGGTCAAGGGATATGAACAGACAATTCTCAGATGATGAAATTGAAACTATTTCCACTCATATGAAAGAGTGTTCCAAATCACTACTGATCAGAGAAATGCAAATTAAGACGACTCTGAGATACCACTACACACCTGTCAGATTGGCTAAGATGACAGGAACAAATAATGATGAATGTTGGGGGGGGATGTGGGAAAACTGGGACACTAATACATTGTTGCTGGAGTTGTGAAAGAATCCAGCCATTCTGGAGAGCAATTTGGAACTATGCCCAAAAAGTTATCAAACTGTGCATACCCTTTGACCCAGCATTGCTGTTATTGGGATTATATCCCAAAGAAATACTAAAGGGTGGAAAGGGACCTGTATGTGCCAAAATGTTTGTGGCAGCTCTTTTTGTTGTAGCTAGAAACTGGAAGTTGAATGGATGCCATCAATTGGAGAATGGTTGGGTAAATTGTGGTATATGAAGGTTATGGAATATTACTGCTCTGTAAGAAATGACCAGCAGGAGGAATACAGAGAGGCTTGGAGAGACTTACATCAACTGATGCTGAGTGAAATGAGCAGAACCAGAAGATCACTATACACTTCAACAACAATATTGTATGAGGATGTATTCTGATGGAAGTGGAAATCTTCAATATAAAGAAGATCCAACTCACTTCCAGTTGATCAATGATGGACAGAAACAACTACACCCAGAGAAGGAACACTGGGAAGTGAATGTAAATTGTTAGCACTACTGTCTATCTACCCAGGTTACTTATACCTTAGGAAGCTAATAATTAATGTGCAACAAGAAAATGGGATTTACACACATATATTGTATCTAGGTTATATTGTAACACATGTAAAATGTATGGGATTACCTGTCATCGGGGGGCGGGAGTGGAGGGAGGGAGGGGATAATTTGGAAAAATGAAAAAAAAAAGAAAAAAAATAAATCTAGGCGCATTTTTTCTTTGCACATACTCATGTGGGAGAATAGGCTCACCCTTAAAGCACTTGATGCAAAAACTTCTCCCCCAAACTGGGGGCATACTCTCTTCCTTACACACTCAAGTTCCTTGAAGAGAATGGTCTAAGACTAAAAGCACAAAAGTAATGATGTACATGTGTGGGAAACACATGGGGCTTCAAGATTTCTAGCCCTGTGAGTCATTTCCTCACTTCACAATCCTCAACAAATTTTCTTCTGGATGTGGTGTTAGCAATGAAGAATTCCCTTTCTGTATTGGGATGATTTATTGTATGGTGGCAATATCTTGGTTGATTAGTTAAATCTCTGATAGACTGAGTCAAACAGTTGCTTGGCTGCCATCTCAATGAACTTGACTACTGTTGCCCTTGGCTCCACTGGACTCTTCTACCAACACCAGTTGCAGATGGGGCCTCTGATATCTTTAATGGATCTCCCAAACTCACTGGTCTCCTGGCTCTCATTTTTGTAAGATCAGGAAATAATAAATATAAGAGAAACCATGGTAAAGTGTTCCTGGATACTGGTGTTCTGGGTGAAGGAATATAATTTGCTGTTTTACTACCTCAAAGACTAGGAATTCTTGCTTCTTTGTAGCCAACATGGTAATGAGCAAAAGAGGCATATCAATCATTTCATATGTAAGCTCAGTTCTGGCTTGGTGATTCCCAAGTCATCAGTCTTTTCAGATCCTTGGTCAGACTCCACAGCACATATCTTCAGTCTTTCATGACTGGAGTTAGGCTCATCAAATCTTTTAAAAAGACAAGGAATATTGAACATGTTCTGCATAATTCTTTGAAAAAGCCAAATTTGAGCACGTTCCATAGATTGATTGGGCTCTTGTTGCCCAGTTTTCCATTGAAGTCATACCAATGTAACGGGAAAAAAACATTAAAAGAACATTAATAGCTCAATACTATTATTGGGCATATGCTTCAAAGAAGTCAAAGAGAATGGAAAAAGTCAGAGATGTTTCTTATAATTATCATTTTTTGTATTTTAAATGGTATTAGAAATCAAGAAAGAAAATTAATATAGGAATGGCTGCATAAATTGTGCTATGTAAGAATATACTGGAATATTATCGTGCAACAAAAACTTGGGAAGACTTGTATGAATTGGTGTAAAGAAAGAAAAAGCAAGAAAAGAGTTTGAAATGACTATAATAATATAAATCAAAACAACATAGAAAAATATCAGACTTTGATCAATGAAGGGACCAATAAGGACTTTAGAAAAGTGATGCTGAAGTTATTTCCCTCCTATCAACAGAGGATGGTGGGTTCTGGTTAGGTATAACTAGTTTGTCTATTGGTTTTGCTTATCTATATATTTTTGTATGAGGAAAGACTCTGGGATAATGGAATATTAATTGGGCAATAAAAGCACTAATTTTAAAAAGTGGTTGTAGATAGTTGATGTTGAATCTTTGTGATAGAGGGATGGTGGAATCTAGATGTGTATTGTTATAGACTCTGTTAGTAATGGTTACAGTTTTGAATAGTTTTATTTAACTAGTTTTTATTGCTCTTATTCTGAAGGCAGATAGGGAGGAGTGGAAAATCAGGAAGTGATTGTGTTATAAAAATTTCATTAATAAAACATAATAATTTGAAAAAATCATATAGGAATACAGTTATTTGACAGAGTACTAAAAGTGACACCAGAAAACTATATATCCTATGTCTGCTACTATCCTGGGCTCTAGTATCTAAATTGAGAACCTGGAGAGATGATATGTCTCTTTTGCTCATTTCCCAATGTTTAGTAGCAAATGCTCTCTAAATGTATGTGTGTGATAAGCATCACCACCACACAACTAAAAAGTAAAAGTGGAGTTTAATCTATAATTTAAATTCAAGGATATAACACAGCCATGAAGATCCCAAGATGATAAAAATGGATACTGGAATGGATTATCCCTGTCTTCATCCTGGGTTTTTAATACAGGGAACTGCAATTTAAAGATAGATTGGTTTTCTTTATATAAAAGGCCTTACTTTTGACTTGATTTCTCAGTAAAGTCTAACTTTTGACTTGACCTTGAAGCTTTGGAAGTGCTGATTGGCCAAGGTATAGGTAGTTTTAGTGGGTAAACCCTTTTTCTCCACTTCTACATCTTGAGTTCCCTCAACTTCATCTCCCACTCTCTCCTGCTTTTCTCCAATTTTGGAGAGGTGGTCCTTTTGCTAAAATCAATATCTCTACCTGCACCTTTCTCATATGCCTCAGAAGCTTGCATCAATTTAATCATCCATTTTGTTGACTCCTTTGCTACTATTTATATCTACCCAGTTTTATTCCATCCTTCAAAAAACTTCATTTGCCATCCTCTTTCCTTCTTTTAATAACCATATTTGGATATGGCCTGAATCACCTCAGAATGTTAACTTTTTAAGAGTAGGGGCTATCTCACTCTTGTCTTTGTTTCCAGTGGTATAGTAGAAAATGCTTAATAACTGGTCCCAATTTTAAGTATGCGTGACACATTTTTAAATTTAATCTGCATTATTAACATCAAGCCCTGCTTTGCCAATTTCCAAGATATAATTGTTGACACTAAAAATTTAACAATCCACTTTCAAGAGCTGGTTCAAACTATGCTCCAACAGCACACATTGTTTATATCCTCATTCTAGGTGCATGGTGGGTATTTAATAAATACCTATTAAATTGAACAAATTCTTATTTAATTATTTATTGTTGTGATTGTTTTACAATTTTATGGATTTTCAAGTGGAATGCCTTTTTTGGTAGGACCAGCATGTAATACAAGGTGTAGCACTTAGAAAACACTTAATAATTGTTGACTAAAGCATATTCAGAAAATGATATTGGTTACTCTTAATGTTCCACAGTAATCTAAAATGCCAGTGCTATTAAAACATGCTATTAGCAAACAATTATATCGCTGATGTTTTATCTATATAAGATGCAATTTTGAAATGCAGCTATTGAGCTAATTAATAACAATAACTGATATTTTTCTAAGGGCTTACATAAATCATCTTTGAGCCTTCTAATAATGCCCTGAAGTAATTCTTTAGGTGCAATTATCCATATTTTATAGATGAAGAAAATAAGGCTCAAAGACAAGGTGATTTGCTGATTAAGTGATATAATAAGGATTAGAAGTCAAGCCTCTCTTGATTCAATCCAGTGATGAGTCTCTCTGAACTTAGCTGAAATGGTCTTTGGACAAAAGAAATACTCTATGTCACTGGGCACAGCTAGTTTAGACATACCAGGGATTGAGACTACACAGCCTTTAAAATTCCACAATCAACTTTAAACAAGGACTTCAAAGGAGATAGGATGATGGGACTTTACAGAGAAGGAAGATAAGTAAAATACATGATCCTCACCCTGAATTTATGAACTGACTGGGTAACATCTTTTTTTAAACTATCCTCACCTCCTAACAACAAAACTCCCTTTCCTAGGTTAGAGAATTGATCTGCCATGCACTTTCAAGAATCCTCAAATTAAAAATGTTCCAAGATACTTAAGTAAATTGGGTTCATTATTTAGCTAGGTGAAGATGTTTGGCCATTTGCTGAAGAGAGCATTTGTAGTAATGACTTTTATATATTTATACTATTTTATTTCTTTAGTATTTTCAACATCCATGGAGAGAATTCTAATAATCAGAGATACCTAAAATTAGAGGTTTCTAGGTAAAGCTTGGATATCCACTTGTTGGAAATGTTCTTGACAAAGTAAGAATTAGGCCCTAAATTATTTTCCAATTGGAAATTCTGTGTTTTGATGAGTAGTAAGCTGTTTCTGTGTTGTTTCTTCTCTATGTGGAATCCAGATGCCTCAACAAGTGATATGGGGAATCAAAATTATGAGATACCAAGAAATAAAGTGAGTATATAGTTTTGGAGTTTTTCATTTTTTTTTCATTAACCTTTAAAAATATTTTCTACCTACTATGTTGCATTTAGGGAGCAGAAAGTCAGTGTAATTATACAAAATAAGGATTTCCATCCTTTTAAGATAGAGGGAATTGACTCTGAGAGTCAAGGTCTTCAATCCCCAGATGTGAGAAGCTGCCATGATCAGGCTAAGATTAGAAGGTACTCATTTGTTGATTTCCACATTTGTTTTGACTAACAAGTTATACATGGAGGACGTCCAGATTGATCTTGAAGCCAAATATTCAAAGTGCTGCTGAGATCAAGGTGGACAAAATTCATATCCAGTCTGATAAGCCTGAGAGATAATTTCCCATTTCTACCAAACTTCAATATTTTCCATTTGGTATGGCTTCTACTATGAGAGAAGTCACAGAATGCAATCCCCTCTCTTAATTCTTCCCATAAATTGAAAATATAGGTAATTCAGGACTTTTCCCTAGATATCCCAAATATCTAGAAAGGTGAATGAGAAGAATTTTAAGATGATGGATGGTGAAGAGCTCTCACCTAGGAGTAAATTTTCCTTGCATTTTCACTACATCTAAAAAGGCTAAGTTTATTGAATGTTTGTATGCTGTGAATGTGGGGTCATTGTTGGAGAGAAAAAAAAAAAGGTTTAGATATAAGAGAGGAATGAAGCCATTGACCTATTTAAAAAAAAACAACATTTTAAGGTATATTTCACATCATCCCATAGATAATATTTAACTTAGGTCAACACTGCTGAAAAGTTTCTTTCTTTTTTCTTTTTTTCTTTTTTTAATTTAATTTTTATTTAATTTTATAATTATAACTTTTTTTTTGACAGTACATATACATGGGTAATTTTTTACAACATTATCCCTTGCACGTACTTCTGTTCAGATTTTTTCCCTTCCTACCCCAACCCCCTCCCCCAGATGGCAGGCAGTCTTATACATGTTAAATATATTACAATATATTCTAGATACAATATATGTGTGTAGAACCGAATTTTTTGTTGCACAGGAAGAATTGGATTCAGAAGGTAAAAATAACAGTTTACACTCATTTCCCAGTGTTCCTTTTCTGGATGTAGCTGATTCTGTCCATCATTAATCAATTGGGATTGGATTAGCTCTTCTCTATGTTGAAGATATCCACTTCCATCAGCATATATCCTCGTACAGTATCATTGTTGAAGTGTATAATGATCTTCTGGTTCTGCTCGTTTCACTTAGCATCAGTTGATGTAAGTCTCTCCAAGCCTCTCTGTATTTCTCCTGTTGGTCATTTCTTACAGAACAATAATATTCCATAACATTCATATACCATAATTTACCCAACCATTCTCCAATTGATGGACATCCATTCATCTTCCAGCTTCTAGCCACTATGAAAAGGGCTGCCACAAACATTTTGGCACATACAGGTCCTTTTCCCTTCTTTAGTATTTCCTTGGGATATAAGCCCAGTAGTAGTATGGCTGGGTCAAAGGGTATGCACATTTTGATAACTTTTTGGGCATAATTCCAGATTACTCTCCAGAATGGTTGGATTCTTTCACAACTCCACCAACAATGCATCAGTGTCCCAGTTTTCCCACAGCCCCTCCAACATTCATCGTTATTTGTTCCTGTCATCTTAGCCAATCTGACAGGTGTGTAATGATATCTCAGAGTTGTCTTAATTTGCATTTCTCTGATCAATAGTGATTTGGAACACTCTTTCATATGAGCGGAAATAGTTTTAATTTCATCATCTAAAATTGTCTGTTCATATCCTTTGACCATTTATCAATTGGAGAATGGCTTGATTTCTTATGAATTAAAGTCAATTCTCTGTATATTTTGGAGATGAGGCCTTTATCAGAACCTTTAACTGTAAAAATGTTTTCCCAATTTGTTACTTCCCTTCTAATCTTGTTTGCATTAGTTTTGTTTGTGCAGAAACTTTTTAATTTGGTGTAATCAAAATTTTCTATTTTGTGATCAATAATGGTCTCTAGTTCTCCCTTGGACACAAACTCCTCCCTCCTCCACATGTCTGAGAAATAGACCATCCCATGTTCTTCCAATTTATTTATGATTTCGTTCTTTATGCCTAAATCTTGGACCCATTTTGATCTTATCTTAGTATGTGGTGTTAAATGTGGGTCAATGCCTAGTTTCTGCCATACTAATTTCCAGTTTTCCCAGCAGTTTTTGTCAAATAATGAATTCTTATCCCCAAAGTTGGGATCTTTGGATTTGTCAAACACTAGATGGCTATTTTTATTCACTATCTTGCCCTGTGAACCTAACCTATGCCACTGATCAACTAGTCTATTTCTTAGCCAATACCAAATGGTTTTGGTGACTGTTGCTTTATAATATAGTTCTAGATCAGGTACAGCTAGACCACCTTCACTTAATTTTTTTTCATTACTTCCCTTGAAATTCTCGACCTTTTGTTGTTCCATATGAATTCTGTTGTTATTTTTTCTAGGTTATTAAAATAGTTTCTTGGGAGTCTAATTGGTATAGCACTAAATAAATAGATTAGTTTAGGGAATATTTTCATCTTAATTATATTCACTCGGCCTATCCAAGAGCACTGAATGTCTTTCCAATTATTTAAATCTGACTTTATTTTTGTAGCAAGTGTTTTGTAATTTTGCTCATATAATTCCTGACTCTCCTTTGGTAGATATATTCCCAAATATTTTATACTATCGACCATTATTTTGAATGGAATTTCTCTTTGTATCTCTTGCTGTTGGATTGTGTTGGTAATATATAAAAATGCTGAGGATTTATGTGGATTTATTTTGTATCCTGCAACTTTGCTAAAATTCTGAATTATTTCTAATAGCTTTTTAGCAGAGTCTTTGGGGTTCTCTAAGTATACCATCATGTCATATGCGAAAAGTGATAATTTGATTTCCTCATTTCCTACTCTAATTCCTTGAATCTCTTTCTCGGCTCTTATTGCCGAGGCTAGAGTTTCTAGTACTATATTGAAAAGTAATGGTGATAGTGGGCAACCTTGTTTCACTCCTGATCTTATAGGGAAAGGTTCCAGTTTATTGCCATTACATATGATGTTTACTGAAGGTTTTAAATATATGCTCCTTATTATTTTAAGGAATAGTCCATTTATTCCTATACTCTCAAGTGTTTTTAGTAGGAATGGATGTTGGATTTTATCAAATGCTTTTTCTGCAGAAAAGTTTCTTGACTTAGGTAATATAGGGAGAGGAAATAGGATGTATTTATAGGCCAAGCACCCTCTTGTGGTCATTATGAAGTGATGAAGAAGGCTCTCCCACACATGAGCCAGAGAGACTTTGTCCAGACCACTTGGTTTGTGGCTTTTGTGAATTCCAGCCACTACTATGATGTCTAAATCTATTATATGTATATGCATATACATATGCATATGTATGTATATATACATCTATGTGGGTCATAAATAACTGTTAGCTATGACCTGTTCTTATGATTTCCCCATTGTGGCACAAATTTTTTAGACCCTTCCTTCTCCCCAACCTCCTATTCTCACTTCTTTCTCTCTCCCTCCCTCTTTCCTTTCTTTCTGCCCTCCCTTCCTCTTTCCCTCTTACATTTTCTCCCTTCCTTCCTTCCTTCCTTCCTTCCTTCCTTCCTTCCTTCCTTCCTTCCTTCCTTCCTTCCTTCCTTCCTTCCTTCCTTCCTTCCTTCCTTCCTTCCTTCCTTCCTTCCTTAGCATAGGTTTACTTAGATTATAAAAATTATGCAAAACAATAATACATAGATCTGATAACAGTTTCAGGCAAAGATAGATTCCTGTTCTTCATTCTGTGCCCCAAATTGAGAATAATTCTGGTTCTCATAGCAGGATCCATCATGAGTCAAGGGTCTTGCCAAATCAGAAGAGTAATAAACCATCTCCCTTTGACTGTTGTTATCCCACAAATGCTAGATATTGTCAAGCCCAAGGATTGCATAGGCAATGGTCAAGAAAGGGACTATAGGGTTTGAAACATGTCTTCTGCTTCTTTTCTTTTCAAAATTGTTTTTCTGGACTTTACTCCTTTAAGTCTTGTTTACCTATTCCCACTTAGTTAAATCATTTATTCATTTGTTTTCTCCTTTAGTTATTTCTACAGTAATTGTGACAATGAAAATATATTGGGTTTAGGCACACACTGACCTGAAATGTTTGCCTTGTCATACCAGAGCACTTCAAGAAGAAGCTTGAGGATACTTACCTCAGATTGTTTTCCTTTTGGCCCCATAAACCAACAATCCAGCCTGAGGTTCCTGTAACACTGGGAAGGGCATTTATGTCTTTGCCTACCAAGGAGTCCATGTTTGCAGACACCTGGCATATAAACTATGGTACCCCCATGATACCTTCCTTCTGTTCTATGCCATTCCTGCTTTAAGCATTAAAATATTTTCTAGCAACAGGAGTTTATTGTTATCAATCCCATCTTGTGAAACTTGACAAATGCATTCTTATGCAGATAATTAAGAGATAATGTCAACTGAGCTGAGCTTTGTCACAAGGAAAATGGTTTCCCGCTGGGAAGCTTATGCCTTAGCAAAGTCAAGGTGTTTGTTTTGAACTGTGACTTCTCTCTCCTGTGACATTCCTTCATTCACCTTTTTCTCTAGGAACCACCTTGTTAACTCAACTAATTTGGTTGAAGAGCTTGTGGGAAAAATCCAATGAAACAGTTTTTCTTCCATGAAAAGATAGATTTGTTATCCTGTATTTTTTGTAGAAAAAGCAATAGAGGATATATTCATTAAATTTGCAAGTGACATAAAACTAGGAGGGATAGATTACATCCTGGATAATCATGAAGATCTTAAAAGATTTTGATGGTCTACAATGCTGGGCATTAACCATGTCAGCAAGTCAATGAAATGAAACTTAATAGGGATACATGTAAAGTCTTACTCTTTTGGGTTAAAAAAATCAACTTCGCAAGTATACATTTTTAAAAGTATCTGACCATGGGGGTTCTGGTATACTACAAGCTTCAGGTTGTTTAGCAGTAAAATTTGGTGGTCTAGAATGTTTATTAAATCTAAAATTCAGAGGAATAGAAATTATAGGACTAGACAGATAATTATACAGTCAGGTTTAGTCAAAGTGGTTAAAAAAGCAGTAAATTTCAATGGAACAAAAAGTAGATTTGAGTTCAAATCTTGTCTCTATGACTTTAGTAGCCATCATCATAGAATTAAATTGCATCATAGTTTAAACAAGAAGGCATGATATAGTCTGTTTAATTCAATTTCCTTATTTTACAGATGAGGAAACTGAGATTCTAATGAGACATATAGATATAGGTATCATGGGCAGGATTTGATAGCAGGTCTTTTTGACTTTAAGTACAATGCTCTCCCCATCATACCATGTCGCCTTACAAGTAGAGATTGATGGTATCATGTGGCGGTTAAAACATTGTAATCATAATCAGAAAATCTGAATTCCTATCCTGACTCTTCAGTTTATCACTTTTGATCACTTTTCTTAAGTTAATTAAGTTAATTTAAGTCTTCTGATTTCAGGGCTATAATCTGTATAGCCTGTATTTGCCTTTCTGGGCAGCAATTTCTCATCTATAAAATGAGGGGTTTGGACTAAGTGGTCTCAAAGATCCTTTACATCTCTAGCCCTATTCTCTCATGATCTAATGCTTACATAGTTCACAGATTTGTTCAAAAATTTTTGAAGCTATAGAGATTTAATCCAGTGTTCTCATATGCATAAGAAATTGAGCACATGAGTGATTTATTTAGCATCACACAGGTTCGACTTGGGACTTTCATCAAAGAGGTTATGGACTCTCCATGGCTCAGAGAGGCAGCTGGTAGGACAGTGGCCTGACAGGAGTCAGAAAGAACTGAGTTCAAATCCAGCTTCTGACGATGTTTGATCCTAGGCAAGTCTCTTCTGTTTGCCTCAGTTCCCTCAACTGCAAAACAAACATAATAACAATACCTACCTCTCAGGTTGTTGTAAAGACCAAATGAGATAACTGTAAAAAACATTTAGTAGAGAACCTGATACATAGCAGATGCTGTGTAAATGTTTATTCTTTTTCCTTTCCCTCTCTTTATGTAGATTGTCCTCTGGAAATTTGTCAGTTGAAGACAAAACCCCTGAAACATCCACCTGTGAGATATAGTGTTATCTTTCCCAGCTATGGCATCCCACCAGCAAGACCTCTGCTCTACCTCTTACTCTATTCATCCACTACTACTATTTGTTTTAAGAGAAAGCGTGTGGTTATATTTCTCTGATGAAACATTCACAGTCACTGAGACTCCAGTCTCAATATAGATGGCTTGTGTGGCCTATTAGGTTGGATTCTAACCCTCTGCACCAGAGACAATGGCCTCATTGAATCATTCCTTGCAGCAAACAATATTAATAGCACATATCCTAATAGCCCCCACATGGGTCTCTTTCTTTAAACTGATGTCAAATGTTAATTCCCTTAAAAATTAATCTTCCTTCTTTTTTCCAGAAGCTTTCCCCCTTTTATTCTCAGCAATCAAAAAGGTGAAGAAAATAAATAACGCACATCATTCCAAAACAAATAAAAACCACAGGTAAATGCAATGAAAAAGAATAGAATGGCAAAGGTCCCTTAAAGATAAACTTTCTCACTTTACTTCATTTTGTCAATTGGGAAGTTGACATCCAAAATAATAAGTTGTTGGATGTCACAAATCAAGAAAGATTATGACACAATATTTAGACTTTCTTTCAAAAGTGCCAAAAATTTTGAAGTCATAGTAATGATGGTGGTGGTGGGGGTAGTAGTAGTAGTAGTGGTGGTGGTAGTAGTAGTAGTAGTAGTAGTAGTAGTAGTAGTAGTAGTAGTAGTAGTAGTTGTAGTAGTAGTATCAGCAGCAGCTGTAATAATAGCAGTAGTAATTATCAATTTTATAGTGCTTAAGGTTTTCAAAGTAAAATATTATTTCACTTTATTCTCACAACTCTTGGTCATTGTTATAGGATCCACTCAGTGTACTTGAAGTCTTTCTTTGATTCTTTTCATGCTTTACCTCTTGTGTATCACTCAGGCTGTCTGCTTGTTATCATGTTATCTACCCCTCTTATTTTCCAGTTGTATATATCCTTATTGGTGTTTTTATGGAACTTACTGCAAATAAGTCATCATTGGTTTTATGGTCAAATCCACTAGCATTCACCACATTTCTCTGCTTTGATCCTTGGTCACCTGCAAACATAAGTTTTCTGAGATGATACTATGTAAACCACAGTCACATAGCATCACAGACAAATTAAGGACTGACAAGATGGATTGAATTGATTTCCCCTATTAGAATGTAAGCTCCTTGAGATAGGTATTATCTTTCTGGGTATATATTTTTTGGCTTATATTTGTAGTCTCTGTTTATCAAAGTTCATGGCACATATTATATGCTTAAAAGATGCTTGTCAATTTTTGTATAGTGAGGTAGAAAATAACTTTACTAATAGACAGAGTAGTATATATTTGGTACTAGATGTAATATAGGATGGAGGTGGAGTAGAAATATGACATGGTTAGTTCTGAGCTCTAGGAGCATCATTTTGAAAGCCATTGCAGCCTTGACATTGAAGCGGATAATGTAATGAGTACTTATGTGTAATCTCAAAGATAATCTTCTCTCTTTGTCATTCTTTTTGCCTCTTTCTCCATCTATGTACATACACACACACACACACACACACACACACACACACACACACACACACATTTTCCCCTTCTGTCTACCTCTCCACTCTCTGGAACTTTTATACATTGCTTCTAATTCTACCTGCTGAGACCCTGATACCAGTGTTGTGACTTCTGAGAAAAGGCCAGAGTAATCCAATATAAACAAAATCACTTAAAATCTTGCAACATGGCAACTGTAATGGCTCCAAAAAACCAGGAAGGAGCTCTCAGCTTCCCAGAGATGGAAGCTTAAATTCCCATTTTTAACAGCAACTCTGATTACATGCCATGGAAGCATGACAGTGTGTGTGTGAGTGAGTTTGTGTGTGTGTGTGTGTGTGTGTGTGTGTGTATGTGTGTGTGTTTGTGTTGGTGGAGGGGTGTCTGTGAAATCAAAAGGGCCAATATCGCTCGTGTTTAAGTTTTACATAGCCAGCTCCGTCTGGGGAGCCGCATCCTGTATTTACATGCTCAAAGTTGTAACAGATAGCATGCTGGAATTAATGTGTGAATGTGCTTTGGGCGGAATCTGTTTGGAAAGTTTTTTTTTGGCTTTTTAGGAGCTTTTGCATGAAACAGCAGCCAAGTATCTGTTTTCTTTTTCTTCTTTTTTACTTTTAGCACGAGTCAGGGGCAGCTATTGTCTGGGCCTCTGCAGTGCTTTTACCAAGGGACAAGATGGGGGATGCAGCTTTTTCTTTCAAGCCCCCTCCGGATTGCTAAAGAAGAATATTACACTGAGTCTAATTCAAAAAAATAGCGGGGGCTGTTTATAGTCCAAGATCTGGAGATGAAGATCACAAAATGGCAGCTCACTCTTTTGTTATTCTTTTCCTTTCTTCCTTTCTCCTTTTCCTCACTCTTTTTCTTCCCTTCCTTCCTTAATTTACCTTTTTCCCTTTCATCTTTCTCTCAACTATTCTTTTTTATTATTTCCCCTTTGATCCCTCTCCTTTTTCTGTTACCCTTCCATTTTTTCACTCTTTCTTTTATCTTTCTCCCTCTCTTGCTCTCTCTCTTTGCCATCAGTTCCTTTTGTTTTTCCTTCTCCTGCATTCTCCCTCCTCTTTTTTCCTTCCTTCCTCTCTTTCCATTTCTTTTCCTTTTCTCTTTTTTCTCAATTTCTTTCTTTCTCTTACATTCTCTTTTTTCCTCTTTTTATCTTTCTCCTTTTTCTTCTTCCTTTCACTTCCTTCCTTCTTCTTGCCTTTTTCTTTTAATCCTTCATTTCCTTTCCCTCCTGTCATTTGATTCTGTACGCCTGTCTTTCTAATTCAATTCCAAATATAAAAGCTCAAGTTGTTTATGTAGTTTTTCTTGGAGTGCCTATTCTAACCAATTTATATTCATGAAGGGTTGTACTTCTTTATCCATTTCTTTGTCCATCTCCTTTCTGTCTCTCTGTGTTTCTTTCTCTGTCTCTGTTTCCCTCTCATTCACCCAGTCCTTCTTTCTTTTTTTCTCTCCTTTCCTTGCTCTTTCTGTCTACTTCTCTTTGCCTCTGTCTTTCTCTCTGTCTGTCTGTCTCTCTGTCTGTCTCTGCCTCTCTCTCTTTCCTTCTCTCCCCACAAATACGACCCATTTTTCATATATGCATATTTTGTTGGTATTATGACTTTGTGTTGAAAAGCATTTCTGTCCCTGAACATTGAAAATTAAATTGTGGATGAGGTTTCTGAGCAGGGAGATATATCTTGATAAATATGTGGAGCTGGCAGCGGCTCATGAATGGGATACGTTTTGTTATTGGACCAAAGAAGGTTCATCATTTTATCTCTCCTAATACACTAAGAACTAGCTGTTCAGTGACAGTTTCCAGGAACTGTCTGTAGTTCTGAACCTGTCATTATAGTCCAGACTCCCATGGATCATGGTGGCCCTTTGGATTAAGGGCAGACCTCCATGTCACTGAAGGAGAAAAATCTGGCTCTGTCTTAACTTTAGGTCAAGTCTTATCAGTGGGCTTATGAGTTTGCCCTATACTATTATGGCAGCCATGGGGTTATATTGAACAGAAAATAGTGAGGTAAGCCTGGGTAAGAATGGGCTCATGTCCATGGATGCAAAGACCACTGACATACCTGTTGCCTTCAGGGAAGCTGTGAGAACTATTCTCCCGTTTTCTCCCCAACATTGGTAGAGAATGTGGCAACATTCCAGGGATTAATTAGTGATTAGCTAGAGCTAGGTTTGAGTAGAGAGTGGAGAAGAGGGCTTGAAGAAAAGAATGATAGTAAAGAATTCTAATTACTACAAAGACCATAAGGGAATATGAAATTCAAGAGGGAGGAAGGCTGATTGTAACATTGGCTTTAGTAAACTAAAGGTTAATTGTGTCGTGTGGTAAGGAGTGGGGGTTTTCCCCTGTTTTGACACAGAGGCTTGTGTACAAAGGACTTCTGGGGTAAGGATCCGGTGGGAGCCCAAGATCTTAGATTTTCAAACTGGAAGTAACTTCTGAGATAATCTTGTTTTAGGCATGAGCAAACCAAGATCCAGAGAAATGAAGGGACTTTTTTGAAAGTGACATGAGCAGCAAATATCAGA
This sequence comes from Sminthopsis crassicaudata, assembly GCF_048593235.1. Taxonomy (NCBI): domain Eukaryota; kingdom Metazoa; phylum Chordata; class Mammalia; order Dasyuromorphia; family Dasyuridae; genus Sminthopsis; species Sminthopsis crassicaudata. The sequence continues at coordinate 591,769,623 of NC_133619.1, read as the reverse complement.
ACCAGTATTCAAATCCATTGCCTCAGATTGATTCTAAATCCAGTCTTCTTTTTTGATTTTGCTTGATTTTGCTTATCCTGGGATGATGGTGATTTACATTCCAAGAATAAGAGTTGACAGGAAAGTCTTATCTCCATTTCTGCCTCAGTTTCTATGGCTTTTCTGAATCGGTGAGAGGAAGGGGACTTACCAGTCATAGCTGTGACCAATGGAGCCAGTGAGAATGACTTCACTGAACTCTTATCCTCTGCTTCTGCACACTGCATGTGATTATGTCAGCCATTTTCTTCCTGGGCGATTAACATTCATGGACCATTGGACAAAAAGAAAGTGAGCAGGGACAACATTGAACTTGCAGGGTCAGTAACCATGGAGACATCCAAGAGAAGGGCACAAGAGTTTTGACAAAGCCAATTCAGAATGGTCTGAGCTCATGGGAAAGATCATAGATTTAGACCTCAGAGGGAACTAAGAGTTAATCAAGTACAACCTTCTCAATTTTTTTTAACAAATGAGGAAACTGAGGCTCTAAGAAATTAATTAATAAGTGTCTGAGGTAGGATTTTTATCACAAATCTGCCTAATTCCTAGTTCAGTGCATTATCCACTGTACTACACTTCCTCTAAGGGCCTTCCTAACCTAAAGGAGAGCCATCTCCAATCATCCAGCTCTATGTGGCCATTGAGCACAGAGAAGAAAGTGAAGAAAGTGATCTTGCACAGCCCTCCTATACTGAAATCCAACTCATTTGCATGGCATGGCATCCCCCACCCCTTGTCTTGGTGCTCTTTGAGAAAGAAAGACAACAATAATGACAAACCAGGGTAAGAGGGTTAGAAGAACATGATATGGAACAAAAGCTGACTCCTCCCTCCAAGTTGTGTTTTCTAGCCTGAGGTAATACTGAGACAATCTTCAGATATAATTTGTTTACTACTTGTTTTGATTCTTCCCAGATTAAGAACAGAGGGAGCTTCTTCATCTACTGTGATTCTGAGATCATATCATATTCCTTTCCCTGGCTATAAGCTCCTTGAGAGCAAGGAGCATTTCTTACCTATCTTTCTCTCCAAGTCCCAAGCATGAGCTCTGATTTTGATGCATTGTTTGTTAAATTGAATTTTGTTCCTCTCTTCCCTGAGGAATTTGTTTCCAGGTCAGACTTGATTACTCCCCTCACACCTTGTCTAGTGAGGCCCTTGTGAAGAACATTCCAGTGTATCAGGCAAATGTGACAGCTGGAGGTTATCCCATTGCTCAACCTCTTCCAAGGATGGCCTCATGTTTGACTTGGCAGATCTTACTGCTTCCATGCCTGCTTTCTGGTGTTGACAAGGCCAGAATGGCCTTTCCTGACCAGGAAACTCAAGTAGCAACATCTGGAGTCTGGGAGGCCTTAATTCAAATCCAGCCTCGTTGACTAGGTGACCCTAGGAAAGTCACCAATTGCTTTGCCTATAAAGTCATGATAATAATAGTGCCTACCTCCCAGAATTCATTTGGAAATGAAACTAGTTTAAAAAAAAAACAAGCAAAAAAATAAACTTTAAAAAATTAAAAAAAAAAAAACAAGCAAAGATAACAAAACATTTAAAATTTTTAGTCCATGGATTGAATTGAGGACTGAGGAAGGCACATATAGGAAATGGTCTCCTACAATAGGTGTTAATTGCAGGGAAATGGGACAATTTACCCATTAGAGAGTTCTGGACCTTGCTCCACCTGGGTTTGAAGAGGGAAAGCAAGGCATGAAGAAGGGGTAGTGTACCCTATACCTCCTGAGAACCATGAAGGGAGCAGTGGTCTTCAAGGGAAGGGAGTCCCTTTTTCCCCCACCCCTACTATGATACCCTGAATCCAAGTCACATTTACCTTGTCCCTCTTAAACCTGGTATGTAAAATGAAAAAAAAAATCCCATGGGCATGGCACTTACCCAGCCTAGCAAGATACTAATTGGAAGAGTTACTTGGACTAGTTCTGTCAATATGGAATAATTTATTGCAAATCTTGTAGAATGTCAAAGATTGAAGACATTTTGTAACAAAGGATGTCAAGAATTGGAAGAAGATACCTTAGAACATAAAAAAAAAATCAAAGCCAGAATTAGAACATTGAATATCAGAGCAGGGAGCTAGAAGGAATCTGGGAATACAGAATGTTGGGTCTGGAAGGAACCTTAAAACAGAATGTCAAAACTCGAAGGGGCCATAGAATATAGAATGTCAGAGCTTCAAGGAAGCTTAGGCAAAAGATGTGGGAGCTAGGAAGAGAGAAAGAGAGATTTGGAACACTGGAATACTGAACATCAGATTTTAAAACATGTTTGAACTTGTGGGGTCTTTAGTGGCTAATTGGTCCTATAACCTTCTAGGGAAATGGAGGCCCAGCTCAGAGGCCCGTAGTCCCCATTTTCACTATTATGTTCATTTCCAAGTTTCCCAAGCTTCTTTCCTGTACCAGCCCACCCTGATACAGACAGTGATGCTCTCTGGGGAGCCCAGCCCCAGCTTCAGGGAGGTTGGGGAGGGGGCAGGGGAGGCCGGGGCAAGCCTCGGTGGCCATTGTCTGCTATAATTAAAGGGGAAGCTCAGCTTTGACAGTTTCTTCTGTGGAAGTTTCCAAATAGTGCTCGGAATGTTGACATACTTGTGCAAAAGAGGCTTTTTCAATGTACCTGTTTACGCTCTTTGCTTTGGGAAGCCCTTTCAGCAATCAGGCCTTGGAGGGCTCTCAGCCAGCCCTTGCGCGGGGCCCTTGATTGCGAAGGAAAAGAAGCCAAGGCCTCTTGGTGAATCATTGGGAAAACATTCCCGGAGAGACCGGCCCTTTAATGAGGGTCAGCCCCGGCTCTCCTGCAGTTGGGGGGGAAGGGGGGAGACGTGGGGGGGTGGATGAGAGGGTCTAGAGGGGGCAAGACGCTGCACTGTTGTGTAACTGTTGGCTATTGCACAATAGCCCAGGGACTAGCCGAGCCCGGGGCCTTTGTGTGCAAATTTCCCACCGGGGCCAAGCAACTTTTTTTTTTTTTTCTCCAGCAATTTAATTAAGTGATTTTGGAGTCCAGAGTTGGGCTAACAAGCTCTTCTCCATGAATGGAATATTTGTCCCTTACAGAAAGGCCAGGCTCCAAACAGTGTCAGCAGCAATTACTGGCAGCTCAGGCCGATTTAACTGCTCACACCACTGGGGAGACGTGGGGGAGGTTAGGGGGAGGGGAGCATCCATCTGGGACTTGCCTCACCTAGCTCACAGCAAATATGCCGGCCATATGCCGGGGATCCCAACTAAAACCCTGTAGTCAGGCCTGGGAAGGAGACATTTAAATTGCTAATGGCGTTCCAGGGAGCATGTTGACAGATATACCACTGATCAGGGCCAGTGAAATCACGGACACATACCTAACGAGGGGGTCCAGGGCTGAGATTAAATAAAAAATAATTTCATGGGATGATTGCAAGGAAGATGGGGGGAGAAGGGGGCTGCAGCAGGCAACAGTGGCAGGTTCTTAGAACGGGAGTCCAAAGGCCAGGTAGAAATAGCATGGGTTTGGGGACAGGCAAGCAAAAGGAGAAAATGGCATAATATTAACAAAATAATTTATATTTATAAAGCCTAGTGTGGTGGTGACCAAGTGGAATCAGAACTAGTTTGAAGTCAGGGAACCTGGATTTAAATCCTGCCTCATGCCTACTCCTGGAGTGTGATGATCTAGCCTCAGAATCCTTTTCTAAGCTTTAGAACAATATTTCCAATAACTCCTTCCTAGGGTCCTTTTGAGTCGAATTCTTTTCCCTAGATTTAGCATCAAAGGAGGCTTGAATTTACACTGTGGCTTTCACCTTATTACTTGTGTGATCTTAGGAAAAGCCCTAAAATTCTCTGGGACTCGGTTTTTATGTCTAGAAAATGAGGGGGTTTTAAGAGATGATCCCCAAGATCCCAGATTGCTTTTGTCAATTTTAGACCATTATGAAAATGGTATTACCTCATTTAACTCTAGCTGCTAGTCCCCTCTTCACATCTCCCATCCCAATTTTACTTTATATTAATATAATATATCATATGATAACATAATATCATATTAATTTTGCTGTTTAGTCAATATTGTCATGTCTGACACTTTGTGACCCCACTTGGGATTTTCTCCAAAGAAATACTGGAGACGTTTGTCCTTTCCTTCTCCAGATTTTTTGATAGATGAGGAAACAAGAGGGAAACAGTTAAGTGAATTGCCGAGGATCACACAGCTAGTAAGTCTGAGGCCAAATTTGAATTCAGGAAGATGAGGACTCCTGACTCTAAGCCCAGTGCTCTGTGCACTATGGCAGCTTCTAACTAGTATATTATATATGTTTATATATTCATGTTTCCTTCATGGATTCTAAGGCAGGTTCTATTTTATTTTGGTTTTCATATCTCTAACATAGATACTTAATAGATATTTAATAGCAGGCAAGTATCTAGTATAGCTAGGTACCTAATACTATATTATATTAAATAATAGCAGCCATGTAAGTAGCAAAGTGGATAGAAAAGGCCTGGATTAAGACAGATCTAAATTAAAATTTGACCTCAGATACTTTGTAGCTGTATAACCCTACCTATGTCACTTAACCCAGTTTGCCTCAGTTCCCTCATCTGTAAACTGGAGATAATAATAACTTCCACTCTCAGAGTTTTCTTAAGGATCAAATGAGATAATAATTGTGAAGCTTAAGTGAAGCTTGACAGAGTAAGTGCTATATTAATTATCAACTTCTATTACTTAATAATTGCTTAGTGATTGGTTGATTGGCTAGCTGCTAGTCCTTGGTTACATCCACTGAGCCCCAGAAAATGCTTAAGTCTAGATAGTGAAAGAAGCACCTCCATTTCATCCCATGTTTAACTAATGATTCTGGGACAGATTGGCATTTTCCCACAAGGTGATGTGTACAATGAATCACCAGATCACATAATTCATGGTTAATTGTTAGAGCACTGGGGCTGAAAGGAACCCGTGAGCCACCCATCCCAACCTGTCCCACATCCATGTGAGCCTTCAAGGGTTACAGAGAGGAAGGGACTTATCCAAAAGTATACATTCAGGAGAAGAGCCGAACTTCAAACCCCAGGGTCCCAAGGCCATGATTCTTCCATCCCACCTTAGCTGCTTGTCACTTACTGCTACGGGTCTGGATAAACTTTTGGACAGTGGCCATCCTTATTGACTATAGGAAAGTAATGGTCCTTATTCTTCTGTATAAAAGAATATAGGGGGAACTGAGGTTCCCAGGTCTCCTTGTGTCAGCCTCTTTGGCAAGGGATCAGCTTAGTGTTTTTTTCTGACTGTATTTTTAGCAGAAATTATTATGACAGTTGTTAGTTTTCAGGCAGGTAGCAGATCCCATTACAAAGTTAGCATGAAATCAGTATGTAAATAACCCTTTATAACTGCTAGCTATTTTTGAAGGCAGAAGGCACCTGATGCTGCAGGTTCATTCTATTTACCTTTAAATATCCTCCTGGCCTCAGGGTCTGTGTGCATGTTAACATGCTACAGAACCTGCTCTTCATCCACTGAATGTTTACATCCACTCAAATACCTGGGACTATATGTAGGTTGGGATGAAACAGATTTGTAACAAGCCATTCTATGAAGTCAGAGTCAGAAGTCTTGGCTCAGTCTCCTACCCACTGTCCCTTCTCCCTCATGGGCATCAGGAAAATGAAAAGGTTGGGTTGGGAGACTCTGTGAAATCTCTCCCAACTTTGAAATTCTAGCATATTATTATCACTCAAAACCAGAATGGAATTATATTAAGGAGATAGAAAAAGTATTTATTAAGCACCTACTGTGTGCTGGACACTATGTTAAGTGCTCTACAAATATTATCTCATCTAACTTCATGACAATCTTGGGGAATATGTGCTAATATTATCCTCATTTTACAGATGAGGAAAATGAGGCAGAAGTTAAATGGCTTGCCTGGGGTCATACAACTAGTAAGTGTCTAAGGTTTGATTTAAACTCATGTTTACCTGACTATAGATCCAGTGTTCTATCCACTACAAGACCTTCTTTTCTCTTCTTACACGTTCTAATTAAATCCTCCTAATAATCAGTTCTCATCATAGAATTATAGTATCAGAAGTCATTTAGTGCAACTGTCACATTTTTAGGCAAGGAAAATAAGGTCCAGGGAGATAAAATGAGTACCAAGTTTACTCAGATGAACTTATCTAGGATTTGAACCCAGCTCAGCTTACTCTATATCCAATATTCTTTTTTGCTGTTCTGTATTTTTCATTTCTCTTCTTTAAGCGCTTAAGCAGTTTCTTATTGCCCGTCAAATGAAAACCAAACTCAACCTGTCATTCAGCACTTTCCAGGTCTTTCACCTTCCCACTTCTTTCCCTCTGCTTCAATATACATCTCATATCAGCCAGTGGTCTATTCACTGGTCTTCAATCTTGTCATGAACTTTGTGGTTTAGCTTATATTGTTCAATAGGAATAGAATATGCATCCTCTCTTTCCCTTGCCTACCCAGCTGAAACATTTCATCTTTCATAAAACCTTCTGTCATTGTTGCTTTTTATTCTCGGAGCCCTACATGCAGTGTTCTCATGCTTTTAGTACGATCTATTTTGTGTCATGATATGCATGTCTCTGTCTTTCTTCCCTACTAGACTCTGAGTTTCCTGAGAGTAAGGATTTGGTCTTTCCCCAACATTGAGTGTTAGTCCTTAAAAATATTTGATAACTTGGATGGAATGTTTTTCATTTACAAAACTTCTCCTTCCTTTAAAAATTGGTCAAGTACTGAAGATGCATATGCTGCCCACCTTTACACAGACAGGTAGGTGGTGGATTTAAGATGCACAATACTTCTTTCCCCACACATCCAATATGGGGAATTTGTTTTGTTTGACTGTGTATATTTGTTACAAAAGCTTGGTTTTTCTTGTCTACTGGATCCTCTCCATTGTGGGGTAAGGGAAAGGAAATAAGGGAAAAGGAAAAAAGAAGCATTCTTTTTTAAAAAAAAATCATAAAATAGAACATAAAGAAGGTCAGAAAGAAGTACAGATAAGCAGTACAGTTTTGAAAGCTACAGACTGAATGCATTGTATTGTATACTTAAAAAGAAAAGGAAACTGGATATAACAGAGATTTGTAGTTTCCTGAACAAGCTTAGAGAGCACAGTGGATAGAGCACTGGACCTGGATCCAGGAAGTCTTAAATTCAAATCTAGCCACAGAGGCTTGTGTAGCTACGTGACTTTGGACAAGGTACTTAACCTCTGTTTGCCTCAGTTTCTTCATCTGGGAAATGGGGATAACAATAGCACCGATTCCCCAGGATTGTTGTCCTCACAACAAATGAGGATCAAATGAGGTAATGATTGCAAAATGCTTAGCACAGTACCTGGATATTATTGTTATCATTATCATCAGTAGTAGTAGTAGTAATAGTAGTAGTAGTAGTAGTAGTAGTAGTAGTAGTAGTAGTAGTTAGATGAGCTTGGGAAAATCAAATGAGGTATTTGCAGAGGGCTTTCCATGTAATAGGTGCTAATAAATGTATCCTTCTTTTCTTTCTCTTTATTTACTTATTTATCTATTTATTCCTTTATTTATTTATTCATTCATTTACTCATTTATTTATTCATTCATCTATTTATTTATTTAAATAAATTTATTTATTTTTTATCTATCTATTCATTAATTCATCTATTTATTTATTCACTTATTCATTCACTCATTCGTTTGTTCATTTATTATCTATCTATCTATTTATTTATTTAGCTGGGGCAATTAGGGTTAAGTGACTTGCCCAGGGTCACACAGCTAAGAAGTGTTAAGTGTCTGAAACCAGATTTGAACTCAGGTCCTCCTGACTTCAGGACTGGTGTTCTATCTACTACACCAACTAGCTACCCCTCCTTCTTTTCTTCAAATGAATATGGAAACGCCCATTTTATTTGATTTTTAAATTCAGAATTTTTAAACTATAAAAATAATTAAAATTATATAAAAACAAAAGACATCTGTAAAAATAAAAAACAGAGTTGGTCAAGAATAGTATACCTCTGGATAACAGGACATTAAACTCTTCTGTCATGGGATTGAAAGGATGACTCAGGATTGAACGATTTGAACAACCAAAAGGTGTTATGGGCCAGAACTCTGAACTTGAAACAAAGGATTCTTACAAGGTACTAAGTCAGTGGAATTGATAGAGACAATAGTTATCTAATTTAGCATGGTTCTCCTACAAGGAGATGTTATGCTCCAGAAACAAGGTACTAAGTGGAATTGAGGAGACAATGGTTAAATCTAGGTTAGCATTGATTTATTTCTACAACAAATAATGATTTCCTTGTGATATAATGATCAGTTTGTACTCAGTGTGGGGCATATAAGGAGAAGCTCTCAGAGACAGAAAAGACAAGTGCACTAGAAGCTCTTGGAGGCTGAGACAGATTCATTCCATTTTCTACCCTTGCTGTGGCTGGAGGCTGAAGCACAAACCTTTGGATATTCGGAGAGATTCAGAGGGCAGAGAAGGAGGCAGGAGCTCAAGATCATTGATCCAAGACTCCAGAAGGCCTCCAGAAAACTAGCCAAGCCCCAAGTGAAGGAGATAGAACTTTGAAAGAAATAATAAAGTATTTGGACTTTAACACCTGGCTGCATTTGTGGTGATTACTGAACTGAAACGAAGGCTGCCTCCAGAGACCCCAAGAAAACCTCAACAGAGAATATTACATTTTAGAGAAGAATATTACAAAAAGGCTTGGATTTTCATCTGTGGTATGTCACTTATGAGCTGTATGGCTTTTGTAAATCATTTTATATCTTGAAGTCATACCTTCCTCATGCCAGAGGTCTTAGGCTTGCTCCACTTGGACTAAAAATATAGAGTCTAGAGCAAAAGGTGAAAGATTTCAATTTAATATTTGGAAGAAGTTCCAAACAATTAGTTCCAAAAGTGGAATAGACTTCCTTGGGAAGTACTAAGTTCTCCCTATGTGGAAGTCTTCAAGCAGTGGTTCTATTATTATTTGTCAAGATGCCCAAAAGGGGAGTCCTCATTGGGTAGTAGTTGGCTAGTTGACTGGTAAAATCCCTTCAATCCCAGGAACACAGACATATTATCATCCTTACCCTAGCTACCTCACATGACCAGTGTGAAGATCAAATAAACAAATTGATGGGAAATCTCTCTGAAAACTTGAATGAGTGACGTTATGTTTCTTGATCACTGGTGGACACTGACTCATTTATGGACTTTAGCCAGCCAATGGCCATCAACCAGCACATTTTTATCTCTATTTGGTAACACTAAATAACTTTCTGCCCCTGCAGTTTCCTTCCTTCCTGCAAAATCTTGTTTTTTAAGCCTGCGATAGATTTTTATTACCAAACTGAAGATATTTTTAGATGACCACCTGGGTTAGGGACTCTCCTTGGGAAATTATATTCCCACTCCCTTGACTAGATCAAGAACAGAGCAGGCTCTGTACAGTATCTTTAATTAATCCCTAATGAAGGAGAAGGCCCAGCCCATTCAGGGACTGAGAGGCTGTTTTTCCCCTAGATTGTCACAAGCAATCTTTAATTCTAGCATCAAGAGATGATTGAGAATTAATTCACAGGATCGTGTATCTCTGTGATGGTACTGGAGGTTTTTAGGACTAACGTCACTGCTGCCTATTTCCTCATTTGGGGGTCCCCTGGGTAACAGTGCTCCTTTCTGTCTAAAGGCGTCATCAGGATTTTTATTGACTCAGAATCCAGTGGTCTGAACCTTTGGCTGGGACTCCCCGCACTTGTCCAAAGAAGCATGGACATTGTAGACATAACTCCTGGATACAGACTTTTAGGAGGGCCCAAAGGAAACAAGCATCATGCTCCTTTCAGTGTCGAGGCCTTGACGAACGTAAATGGTATTATCGGGCTCAGACCTAATTGGAAAAGCTGATGGGATGCAGAAGTGGTGAGGGGGGAGAGCAGCCCAAATGTCATGTTCATGTGGACAGAAAGTGTAAGGCAATGGCCGCGAGGGGGCACTACAGTGCACAGAGAATGGGGTCTGCAGTCAGGAGACCCTGGCTCCAATCCAGCCACAAACACTATGATTCTGCTCAAATTCCAGTCTGGCCTGCCTCAGTTTCTTCAGTTGCAAAATGGGAGTTGTGATAGCCTACATTTACATAGTGCTTACTATGTGCTAACTGCTTTAGTTTTCTGATTCTCAAAACATTCCTGGGAGATAGATACTATTATCCCTGTTTTACAGAAAAGGAAACTGAGGCAAACAGAGGTGAATTGACTCCACCAAAGTCACATAAGTAGTAACAATGAGTTAGTAAGTAAGAAGCTGGATTTGAACTCAGTTCTTCCTGACCACTGGTTTAGCAATCTATCCACTATGCCATCCAACTGCTAATGGATGGCATAACCCACCTGCCAGGGTCCTTGTAAGAATTTCCTGAGATAATATTTGTAAAACACTAAGCATGGGGCCTAGCACAGAGCAAATATTTAATAAATTCTTGCTCATTTCTTCCTTCCCTCCTCCCTCCCTTTTCCCCTCTCCCTCCTTCTCTTCCTTCCTTCCCTTCTTTTCTCCCTTTATTTCTTTCTCCCTCCCCACCCCCTCCATTTCTTCCTCTCTCCCTTCCTTCCTTCCTTCCTTCCTTCCTCCTTCCCCCCTTCACACCCTTTCTTCCTTCCCTCCTTTTTTCTCTTCCTTCTTTCCTTACTCTATTTCTTCCTTCCTTCCTTCCTTCCTTCCTTCCTTCCTTCCTTCCTTCCTTCCTTCCTTCCTTCCTTCCTTCCTTCCTTCCTTCCTTCCTCCCTTCCTTCCTCCCTTCCTTCCTTCCTCCCTCCCTCCCTCCCTCCCTTCCTTCCTCCCTCCCTCCCTTCCTCCCTTCCTTCCTCCCTCCCTTCCTTCCTCCCTTCCTTCCTTCCTTCCTTCCCCATTCCTTCCTTCCTTCCTCCCTTCCCCATTCCTTCCTTCCTTCCTCCCTCCCTCCCTCCCTCCCTCCCTTCCTTCCTTCTTCCCTCCCTCCCTCCCTTCCTTCCTTCCTTCCTTCCTTCCTTCCTTCCTTCCTTCCTTCCTTCCTTCCTTCCTTCCTTCCTTCCTTCCTTCCTTCCTTCCTCCCTCCCTTCCTTCCTCCCTTCTTTCCTCCCTTCCTTCCTTCCTTCCTTTTCCAATATGACTTTTAAGAAAAGCTTAGTTTTATATTATATGCCTCTGCTACATATCTAGCTGTGTCACTATGGGCACCTCCACCTTATTACTCAGGACTCTGAAATAGCCCTAGGCAGGAAATGCTCTTTAACTATAATTTAAAATGAGTAGCTAATTTGTAGCAGTGGAGGGAGTTTCCACACCTGGATTTCCCCACACTAATTAAATTAGAGATCTTGACCAAATCACAGTAACCATGAAATATTAGAATGTGTGTGTCATACATAGACACAAATACCCCCTTCCACAAATGCTTCATGGGGATCCTTAGTATAGAATTTTGGACGAAGATAAATAAGAAGGTGTGTGGTGGGGCTCATGCCAGTTACAAAATGAATCCATTAAAATACTGAAACAAGACCCAGATAACATTGGTGAGGAGGTAAGCTCAAAATTTGGAGGAATGTTTTGATGGAAAGGAAAGTAAAATGGGATGGATAGGAAGAAGAAGCCTAGCCAGGAATATCCCAAGGTTTCTCCCCAGCTAAAAGTGCAGCCGTTAAACGGAATAAGCCTGTTGACATAGTTGGGGCTGCACATGGAATAAGGATATCAGCATAAAAACCCTTAAGAATGGGCAGGTGAAGAGGCCTTCTGCCTTTGCTTGAAGTCAGTCTAATCATGGGATCAAGGATGCTGATGGACAAGATGAGCAGTGGCTATTACCACAGTCAGGGGGTATGATAGAAGAAGAAGCACTGTCAGAAACTTAGATAATTTCAGTGTGGTGAAAAGTTCTTCTTACTCCATCCTAGTTTTAACCCCATATTATGGTGCCTATGGAGTCAGATTCCAAATTCTTAGCTAACTAAAGAGAATTGCAGGACGGAATATTTCACTTAAAGGAGCAAACAGTTTGAAACAATTTAGCAGTTTCCATTTGTGTATCTTCTCATTAAAGTAGGTTGGTAAAATTTTTTTGGATCATCCAAGGGAACAGAATGACTATACATATTTGAAAGTGCTAAGGTTGCTTAGTGAGACCATCATGAAAAGCAATTTGGAATTATGTAAATGAAAGTGGCTAAAATGTCTACACCCTTTGACCCAGAGATTCCATTGCTAGGCATGTACTTCAGGGAGGTCAAAAATAGAAAGAAAGGTCTCATCTTCACCAAAATGTTTATAGCAGTGCTTATTGTAGTAGAAAAAAAAAAAGGGGGAAACAAAATTGCTGCCCATCAATTGGGGAATGGCTAAACAAATTGTGGTCCATAAATGTAATGGAATATTCCTGCTTTGTAAGAAAAGATAAATAAGGTCAATATAGAGAAGTATAGAAAGAATTAAATGAACAGATGCAAAGAAGTCAGCAGAACCAGGAAACAATATAATCAATGACTTAAAAAAAATGCAAATTGGAAGAACAACAAAAATAAATTTAAAATTATAAACGATGAACATGTCCCCAAGGAAGAGATAAGAAGGATAGGATCCTTCTGTATGAAGCATTGCACATAATGTTAAGTTTTTTGTGTATTGTAAAGTTTTGTTGAAAATTTTTCCTTTTTCTTTTTTTATTAAAAAAATTAAATTGTAGATGACTTCCTGGAATAAGCAAGAGTATGACACAGGAGAAAATCTATGTGGTGTAAAAATAAATGATATCAATAAATTTTTTAAAATTTCATTTTCACCTGTGTACTTGGAACCTGGGTCATAGGAAGCTAATCATATTTTGCAGATTTTCAATGTTGTCTTTGAGTGTGTATTTATTGCCCAGGCTTCATTTATACTCACAGGGAGGGATAGTGTGGTATCATCTATAGAGTGTTTGGCTTGGAGTTACAAAGACTTGGATTCAGATTATGCCTCTGATACTTGATAGCTGTGTGGTCCCAGACAAATCACTTGACCTCTTAAACTCTCAGTTTCTTTATCTTTAAAATGGGAATGATGATGATGATACATGATGATGATGTTATGTACTAAAGAATTTCACTGTGTTGTTGCAAGACTCAAATGAAATGATGCAATACAGTTCTTTACACATCTGAAAGGGCTATAGAATTGTCAATTGTCATTAAGGCCTTGGCATCAAGTAATTGGATATAGTCCACAATACACTAGAGAAGCAAAAATGTTTCTTTGGCAACATCCTCTAAGTTTTGGGGTTTCACTGGTGTGATTGCTCTAACCACCAATGGGATTTCAATCAATTAACACACTCTTTAAAAATACTTAATAGTCTGTACATACTAGCTACTGTGCTAAGTGCTGGGGCAACAAACCCCAAACATTCTTGCCTTCAGGGGTTTACATTTTGATGGGCAGAAAATATGCATATTCATATATTAGTATATTAAAGATATATACCAAATAGTTATAAAGAAAGCTGAAGGGAGGGGGAGTAGGTGAGAGTTGGAAGGGTAAACTCATATAGGTAGATAGACTAGCTAGAGAAAGACTTCCTGCCCAAAGCATCATTTGAACTGAGACTTGAAGGTGAAAAGGAGAAGGACATTCTAGGTTTAAGGGACAGCCAGTGAAAATCATTTTCTGTGAGGAACAGTAAGTAGACCAGTACAACTGAATCATAGGATGTGTGAAGAGGAATATTATTTAAGAAAACTAGAAAAAGATGATGAAGAGTTATGAATGTTGGGGGGGAGGAATTTGATTGTGTGGAGTAGAGCCAAGATGATGAATACAGCGCGAATACAAGATGATGAATACAACTGAATTCTCCCAACATTTCCCTCTAATTATAAAATAACACTTCAAATCAAAGTTGGAATGGCAAAGATAACAAAAGATAGGAGGGAGACATTCCAACCTAAAACAAGTTAGGAGGTGCTCAGCAAAGGTCTGTAGTACTGGGTGCATGTGGTCAGAAAGAAAATATAGGGAACTTTTTGCTGGCACTGGGTGCAGCTAATTAGTGCTGATGGACAAATATATTGCCCATAAGCAGTTCTAGAATGGAGAGGAGTGCTTGGGATTGTATACAAGGAAGAAGGGGACTTAGTTATAAATGAAAAGCCATTTGTTGATGTAGGCAATTAGGGACCCTTCCTAGGGAAAAACCAGAGAGCAGACCAGGACAGCAGTGACTACACCTCTCCCATAATAACATTATCCTGAAGCACCAAAAAACTTGCAGATCCCCAGAACTAAAAATAAAAATAGCAGCAATAAAAAGCCTGAAACTTGGCACTACCTCCATGTGAACAGAGTCCATCTTTAATATAAAGTTCGAAACTAAAAAAATAGGTTGTAGAAACCAGCAAACAATAACAACAATAACAAGCTACTACAATGGCAGGAAAGGCATAAACTTAGAAGACAACAATGTAAAAACAGCTATAAGTAAACATCTCGAAGAAAAATGTTAATGGAGCTCAAGGTCAGCAAGAATTCCTAGTAAAGTTAAAGAAAGAGGAAAATTGGGAAAAGAAACGAGTAAAAGAAAAAGAAGCTATATGCCCCAAAATATTTATATTAGCTCTTTGTGTGGTGGCAAAAATATTAGAAGTTGAGGGGATACCCATCAATTGGGGAATGATGGAACAAGTTGTAGCATATGATTATACTATAAAAAAAATAATGGAGGGGGTAGTTTCAGGAAAAACAAAACATTTCAAGACTTATATAACCTGATGCAAAATCAAATGGGAAGAAGTAAGAGATCATAGTGCACAGTAACAGCAATGTTGTAATGATAATCAACTGTGAAAGACTTGACTATTCTGATCAATACAATGATCCAAGGCAATTTCAAAGGACTCATAATGAAAAAATATTATCCACCTCCAGAAAGAGAACTGATGAACTGATGAACTCTGAGTACAAATTGAAGTATAATTTTTCTCTATTTTGGTGCTTTTTTGAGAATATGACTAATATAGAAATATGTTTTGCATGATTTCATATGTATAATTGATATAGTATTGTTTGTCTTCTCAGTGGATGCGGGAAGGGTGGAGAATGTGGAACTTGAAATTTAAAAGTAAAAGAATGTTATAAATAAATAGTTTTGTTAAAAGAGCAGAATTTATATACAATCCTAAAGGTAATTCAGAGACAGAGTATGCCAAAGGCATAAAAATTATTTTCGCAAGGATGGATAAGTATGGGGAGAGAGGAGGTGGAATCAATTAGGAGGCTATTATAATAGTCCAGGAAAGAGGTGACGTGTTCATGACTTAGCATTGGTGTCTGGATGAATGAAGAGAGAGGAAGGGACATATATAAAAGTTGTGGAAATAGAATGACAAAATATGGCTATTGATTGGATATGTAGGGTGGGGGGAATGAGGAAAGAATCAAGGATGAGACTGGTTGTGAATATGTAAGACTGGAAGGGTAATGATAATCTCAACAATAAAAGGAAATTCATAGAAGGGGCTAGTTTTGGGGAAAAGATAATGAATTCTGTTTTGGACATGTTAAATTTGAGATGCCTTCAGGACATCCAGTTCAAGATGTCCAAAGGATAGTTGATGATGTGAGACTGGAGCTCAAGAGAGAATTTTGACTGGGATAAATAAGTCTGAGAGTCACTTCTTAGAGATAAACATGGAACTCATGGGAGCCAATGAGATCCCCAAGTGAGACTGTGCAGACAGTTATTGCACCCAGTTACAATTTCTTCCCCTGGTGACCAGTCCTCAAGAGATGGGCCTCAGCATAAGCAGTTTTTCAAGTACTTAGATGAAAAACCCTCAGTCCATATTCAGACAAGGATCAACAATCATTATCTTTTATAATCATTTTTTAAAAAGCATGCTTATACTCCAAGGAATAACACATTCAGCTTGGAAGGGAACCTTAGGACACAGAATATATAAAACAGAGACTCTGGAGAATATCTAGCTCAAGGTCCTCACTTTATATAGGAGGAAACAGTGTTCCAGAGAAGAGGACTAGATCCCAGCACTTGATCCCAGATCCCAGATCTCAGTTCTTATTAGTTGTGTAAGTCTGGACAAGTCCCTTTACCAACATGAGCTCTAAAATGAAGCCTGTAGGATCTATGTAACAAAAATTCAGAATCTGCACTGTCGTTCCTGTAATTGCCTCCACGGATCTGTTTGTCCATGGACCACATACACATTGTCCTCTCTTCTCTTACTGCAGGATAGTTCTATTCATCTACAGTAAAAGGTTCGGTGGAAAATTAAGATGAAACAATCATTGCACTTTGGATTTACCGCCTAGAATGAAAATAAGACCGACCCTCCTTTAACACAATGAATATACTTCATTTCTTAGGTATGAGCTGGCAGCCTCCAGCTTTTGCTCTCCAAACATAACACCTTCAGCGTGGGAAAGTCTGCACCCATGTTTCCCTTGGAGCTGGAGGGGCTCTGAGTTCTCCTTATGGACTTTGCTATTACACTGTGAGGAAGATGGGGAAACCTGAGTCCTTGGGAAGGAGTAATGGGCCTTCTTTAATAAAACTTAGCATACATGTATTCTACATTATATTCTCTTCCCCCTTGTTTCACAATATCATATTTGTTCAATTCAGGGAGTGTTTATTAAATACCTACGACATGCCAGAATTGAGTTCAATGCTAGGGATACAGAAATAAAACTGTCCTTGCACACGAGGAATTTATATCTAATTTGGGGGGAACATCAGGGACCCAGATTAGTCAATCTGAGTATTTACAAAGCAAATCCAAAATAATTATTGGGATGGGGGAAGGAGTTTGCTGACATTTGGGAAACATGAAAAGCCTTTTGTAGAAAGTGGCACTTGATGTGAACATTCAAAGACCCTGTGAATTTCAAGAGCTTTAATGGAGAAATCAATGCAGGCATGGGTGGGGGAGCTTGGCCAAAGGAACAGTGGTGAGAGGTGACATGCCTTCTGTGAGGAAAAGCAATGAGGTGAGTCAGATAGTGTGTGAAGAGGAGTACTGCTCTATATTCCCAGATATGTAGACTAGGGTCAGAATGTGAGAAACTTTAAATGTCAAAGGGAAGACTTTGTCTTTCTTCTAGAGGCCATAAGGACTCACTGGCTAGACTACACTTGGAGAATTTTAATTTGGCAGCTGTATGAGAGAAAGTTTGGAGAGGAAAGAGATTGGAAGCAAGAAGACCCATTAGAAAACTATTGCAGCAGGTGAGATGACAGATGCTGAAGGACTGAATGAAGGTAGTTGTGACTAAATGAAGAGAAGAAGTAAATGAGAGAGATATCATGGAGGTAGAATATATAAGACCCAGCAACTCATTGGACATCATTTTAGGCTTAAAAACCTTGAATGGCTGAATGGATGGTGGTACCCTTAAGTGAAAGAAGATAATAAGAAGAGTTGTTTTAGGGGAAAGGATCATATGATCCATTTTTGATTTGTTGAGATTGAGATGTCTATGGGACTTATAAATGGAGTTGTTAAATTATCATCATCATCTCATCATTACTAAACCTTTTCCATCACCTATTCAGCTAACTTCCAAAGATTCAAATACTAATCAATCAATTCAACAAACTTATTAATTTAATAATAAAAATAACAATAGCTGCAGAATTAGGAGAAGTTTAGATAAAATCCGTGCTCTTATGGCATTTGCAGTTGGTTTCTTTGGCATGCATTTCCTCAAGTACTGTTATTCTAGCCGAAAAAAAGTGCTGGGCTCAGAATCAGGAAGCTGGGGTTTAAATATCAGATCTTCCACTTACTAATTGTCTTATCTTGAATAAGTCATTAACACTTTGTGAGCTTCATTTCTTCCATATGTTAAAATGGGAATAACTATACTTACATTTCTTTTCTAACAGGAGTATGGAAAGCTATTGATCAATTTAAAAATACCATTATAATTATTATTCCATTTCATTATAAGCAATTATTGACATTGAGCAAGATCTATCCAGATATTAAGAATTCAGTCTTGCAAAATAAGTCAATCAAAAGATGATTTAATGTAGATGCTGCATCTTCACTGAATGATTCTCTTAAATAAAAAGTTGACTTTTGTGTATTTAAACATGTGCTTATTATCTGGACTTTAAGCTAAGATTTTGGGAGCCATTGCCAATCAAATAGCAGGGTACTATCTTTTCTCCATTTTATTCCCCTCCTTCTAGATTTGAAATGGGTGAGGGGAGTATCTCAGGATATGTTGAAAAAGACAAATTTGCAAACTAAGCTGAGAACAAACAAGCCTCATCATCTAATCACTGGAAATTTGACCTGCTCAGGATTCTCTTTTGTTTCTCTTTGCTGTCCCACAGCTGCTTTTATGAAAGGTTTTCATTTTCCTGAGAACATATAAAGCTAAACTTTTTAACTCTGGATATTGTCTTAAGAAGAAATATAATACTACATTAACTAGGGGCAGTTAGTTGGCACAGTGGACAGAGCACAGATCCTGGACTCAGGAGAACCTGAGTTAAAATCTGGTCTCAGCTACTCACTCTAAGTGTGTGACCCTGGACATGTCACTTAATCGTATTTGCCTCAGTTTCCTCATCTGTAAAATGAGCTGGAAATGGCAAAACTCTAGTATCTTTGTCAAGAAAACTCCATATGGAATCACAATTAATTGATCATGACTGAAATGGTTCAACAATAACAACAACATGTATAAGAAAAGGAATATCCATTAGATGCCATAGCAAAGAGTTCCATGAGCCACAATGGCTTCCTGGCACTTGACCTCTGAAGAATCTGTTGCTGCAATTACTCAAATGGTTTGGAAGAAGACCTGGGCAGCTTGTTACTGCCTGTGAGGTTTTTTTCATGACTATAGCATGGCTATTTCCCATTGAGAGAAGTGATTTCCCTATGAAGTAACAGCAGATATAGGACACAGGTCTTGTGTTGAGCAACTATGGTGGGGGCTCACCCTCCACACTGCTTCTCATTTGTTCTGTATCTATTTTCCATTCATTTATCTACATTTATCCAACTAGTAGAATTTAAGATACTTAAGGGAAGGGGTTATTTTCATTTTTTTTATCTTTTTATGTCCACCACCTAATACTCAGGAAATATTTATTGATTTGAATTGAATATTGAATTGAATTGGATGCTTTGGTGGCAGGTCACAGTGCAAGGATTAGAATGCTTAGCCACATTCTATTTCATTCTATTCCCAAGCCTCAGGCTTCTATCCTTGGACTTCTCATTTGGACGCCACATCCTTGTGAGTATAAAGCACTTGACATTTGAAATTTATCAGCAAAGTTAAAAAAAAATCCAGGCGTAAATTAAAATAGTTTTTTTTAATCCCTTCAACTGTTGCCATCAGTATAATCACAAACAGTCAGAATGAAATCAGAATCAGGGGAGGAAAATATTAATTATACATTTGCATTTATGAAATATAATGCAGCAGTGAGCCCGTTGGAGGATCGTTTCTAGGATGGCAGTGTTGGCGAGTTCAGCTGGCTGCCAGCTGGAAAGAAAGGTGGATAGAGTGAACCAGTCTCTTCTGCCCTTAATAGAACTGTAGAAAGTTATAGCTAAAGGTGACCTTAAGCAGATCATGGAACAGAGAAAATCAAAGATGGAAGGGCCCTTAGAACACAGAATGTCAGTGCTGTGAGAAATCCTAGAATAGAACATATCAGAACTGCAAGGATTTGCCCTATCTGCCCTACCCACTAACTTGGCAATTTCCCATAAAGAGTCAGCAACTTAAATTCTTTGATTTTAAGAGATCATCAAGCCAATTCAGTTAGATTGAATGACTCAATACACATTTATTTATTAAGCATCTTCTATATGCAAGACATTGGGGATATAGAGACAAAGGGGGAAAATTCAATGCAACTAGAACCAAGGAATTTGGTTCTAAAGAAGGGAAAAGACAACATATGGACACAAGTATTGTATAAGTCAAATTGAGGTAGAAGACAATGCTCACAGGGAATCAGGGTCATTCAGTCAACAAGCTTTTATTAAGTTTTTACTATCTTTCCAGGCACACTGTGGGAGAAAGACAGACAGACAGACAGAAAGAGGAAGCAGAGCGAGAGAAAGAGAGACAGACAGACAGCATTTCATAGTTATAGAGAGACCATGAAAAAAATCATGTATATACATATTCATATATACACACATAAATATAAATGCACACACAAGTATATACACATATGAATGTATATACATATCTTTTTCTTTCTGTTTACATATTCATAGTCATTGGGTTTATTGTATATATTATTTCTGTGTTGTAGTCATAAATATTATAGTCATTGTGTAAATTATGTTGTATTTTGTAGTTATTGTGTGTATAAATTTCCTGGTTCTGCTTACTTCACTATGCATCAATTCATAAAAACCTTCCATGCTTCCTTATATTCTTCATATTTACCATAACAAATAATTTTTAGAAAGATCTCCTGGTTTTTTCTTTTTCCCTGAGCCATGTCTTGCTTCCATCTGTTAACCCAAACACCAGCATCTTTCACTCCACCCCTCAAGTTGTCACACTGATATTTTCCCATTATTGCCTCCAAGGAAACCCCAGGCAAGTCAGGCAGCTAGCTGAGGTGGCTTTCCAGTGTCAATGTGGAACTTCTGAAATTTTTCATTAGTATCAGTGCCATGACAGGGATGTCTAAACCTTTTGACTGAGATTCATATGAATTGCCAGCCTGGAAAAGCTGGAAACAGACAATAGAAAATCCTTCTTTGAGGGCATTTCCACTAGCCTGTTTAAACAGCCCACAGAGACAAAAATCCATTTTGTAGCATAGCCCACAGGAGAAAACCATTTATCTTAACTCTTCATACATTAAGTAAGCCATAAATCTGCTAAAATAACCACAAGCACTTAGACTTCTCCCAATCATAAAATATAATGATATCTATTGATAGCCACAACTTAGAACACAGAGCAAAAAGGGACAGAGCTGGAAGGGCCCTAGAAGAACATTACATTCAACCGCTTCATATCACAGATGGGAAAACTGAGGCATAGAAAAGAGAAATTGTTTGTTCAAGATCAAAAAGTAAATTAATGTCAGAGCCAAAATTTGAATGAAGTGCTTCTGACTAATGTTTATGCTCAACCTACTAAATCAGACTTTCTCCATGTCTTTTAAGAGAGGAATAAAAATAAAATCTACTGAATCTCCATGAGAAAGAATTTCTTTTCTGAGAAAGGGGCAGGGAACAATGACAATGTCCTTGGATTGGAATCGTATAGATAAGTGGATTTAAAGTAAGACCTCAACTGAGTTGGACTAGGTTAAGTTTACTGTGTGGAGTATTAAAAAGATAATCAAACTGACAGTCAAAAAATCTAGGTTCTAGTTTAGGCTAGACTCTTCCACTGAGTTGCTATGTAATGTTGGGTAAGCCTCATTTCCGTCATATGCAAATGAAGAGCTCAGGTCCTCTACTACTTGTAAGTTCTGTGATTTCTATCACCACATGTACACTATTGCCTGAAGACAGGAGAATGATAAATTTTTGACTGTATCATTTAACCCCTCAGTGAGCAACAAGAATTTATTAAGCTTCTACTATGGGCTAGGTTCTGTTCTAGTACTGGGAGGAATAAAGGCAAAAATAAAACAAATCATCCTTGTGATTATTTTTATCCTTTAGTGAAAGGGGAAGCTCAGGGATGGGCCTAAGTTCACTCAGAATTAGTTCCTGGGTATTAAACTAATGGATGGATGGGGCATACACATTACTTTTTTAGCCTTTTTTATTAAAGTTTTTTTTATTTTCAAAATAGATGCATGAATAATTTTTCAACATTGAGCCTTACAAAACCTTGGGTTCCAAATTTCCCCTCCTTTCTGCCCACTTCCTTCTCTAGATGGCAAGTAATCCAATATAGGTTAAACATGTGCAATTCTTCTACACATATTTCTACAATTATTGTGCTGCACAAGAAAAATTAGATCAAAAAGGAAAAAATGAGAAAGAAAACAAAATGCAAGTGAACAACAAAAGAGTGAGAATGCTATGTTGTGATCCATACTCAGTTCCCACAATCTTCTCTTTGGGTGTAGATGGCTCTTTTCATTATAAGATCATTGGAATTGGCCTCATTCATCTCATTGTTGAAAAGAGCCACATCCATCAGAATTGATCTTCATATAATCTTGTTGCTGATATACATTAGTTTTAAGTGAAATTGCATACATTCTTTATGTTAAGTTTGTTCCAAAGGCTCAGCCCCAGTTATAACTCTGATGGATATTTAATGTCAAATGGTATTAGGACTTAATTTTCGTTCTTCTCCTTTTTTTTCTTCTTC